>NC_000080.6:111744944-111837444 GCF_000001635.26 Mus musculus | reverse complement strand
AAGATCAGCCTTAGTGCATGGTGATCTGATAGGATACATGGGACAATTTCAATATTTTTGAATCTGTTGAGGCCTGATTTGTGACCTATTATGTGGTCAATTTTGGAGAAGGTACCATGAGGTGCTGAGAAGAAGGTATATCCTTTTGTTTTAGGGAAAAATGTTCTGTAGATATCTGTCTGATACCTAAACCACAGAAAGATCCAACAAAGATAGAGAACTTCAGACCAATTTCTCTTATGAACATCGATGCAAAAATCCTTAATAAAATTCTCGCTAACCGAATCCAAGAACACATTAAAGCAATCATCCATCCTGACCAAGTAGGTTTTATTCCAGGGATGCAGGGATGGTTTAATATACGAAAATCCATCAATGTAATCCATTATATAAACAAACTCAAAGACAAAAACCACATGATCATCTCGTTAGATGCAGAAAAAGCATTTGACAAGATCCAACACCCATTCATGATAAAAGTTCTGGAGAGATCAGGAATTCAAGGCCAATACCTAAACATGATAAAAGCAATCTACAGCAAACCAGTAGCCAACATCAAAGTAAATGGAGAGAAGCTGGAAGCAATCCCACTAAAATCAGGGACTAGACAAGGCTGCCCACTTTCTCCCTACCTTTTCAACATAGTACTTGAAGTATTAGCCAGAGCAATTCGACAACAAAAGGAGATCAAGGGGATACAAATTGGAAAAGAGGAAGTCAAAATATCACTTTTTGCAGATGATATGATAGTATATATAAGTGACCCTAAAAATTCCAACAGAGAACTCCTAAACCTGATAAACAGCTTCGGTGAAGTAGCTGGATATAAAATTAACTCAAACAAGTCAATGGCCTTTCTCTACACAAAGAATAAACAGGCTGAGAAAGAAATTAGGGAAACAACACCCTTCTCAATAGCCACAAATAATATAAAATATCTGGGCGTGACTCTAACGAAGGAAGTGAAAGATCTGTATGATAAAAACTTCAAGTCCCTGAAGAAAGAAATTAAAGAAGATCTCAGAAGATGGAAAGATCTCCCATGCTCATGGATTGGCAGGACCAACATTGTAAAAATGGCTATCTTGCCAAAAGCAATCTACAGATTCAATGCAATCCCCATTAAAATTCCAACTCAATTCTTCAACGAATTAGAAGGAGCAATTTGCAAATTCATCTGGAATAACAAAAAACCGAGGATAGCAAAAACTCTTCTCAAGGATAAAAGAACCTCTGGTGGAATCACCGTGACTGACCTAAAGCTTTACTACAGAGCAATTGTGATAAAAACTGCATGGTACTGGTATAGAGACAGACAAGTGGACCAATGGAATAGAATTGAAGACCCAGAAATGAACCCACACACCTATGGTCACTTGATCTTCGACAAGGGAGCCAAAACCATCCAGTGGAAGAAAGACAGCATTTTCAACAATTGGTGCTGGCACAACTGGTTGTTATCATGTAGAAGAATGCGAATCGATCCATACTTATCTCCTTGTACTAAGGTCAAATCTAAGTGGATCAAGGAACTTCACATAAAACCAGAGACACTGAAACTTATAGAGGAGAAAGTGGGGAAAAGCCTTGAAGATATGGGCACAGGGGAAAAATTCCTGAACAGAACAGCAATGGCTTGTGCTGTAAGATCGAGAATTGACAAATGGGACCTAATGAAACTCCAAAGTTTCTGCAAGGCAAAAGACACTGTCTATAAGACAAAAAGACCACCAACAGACTGGGAAAGGATCTTTACCTATCCTAAATCAGATAGGGGACTAATATCCAACATATATAAAGAACTCAAGAAGGTGGACCTCAGAAAATCAAATAACCCCCTTAAAAAATGGGGCTCAGAACTGAACAAAGAATTCTCACCTGAGGAATACCGAATGGCAGAGAAGCACCTGAAAAAATGTTCAACATCCTTAATCATCAGGGAAATGCAAATCAAAACAACCCTGAGATTCCACCTCACACCAGTGAGAATGGCTAAGATCAAAAATTCAGGTGACAGCAGATGCTGGCGAGGATGTGGCGAAAGAGGAACACTCCTCCATTGTTGGTGGGATTGCAGGCTTGTACAACCACTCTGGAAATCAGTCTGGCGGTTCCTCAGAAAATTGGACATAGTACTACCGGAGGATCCAGCAATACCTCTCCTGGGCATATATCCAGAAGAAGCCCCAACTGGTAAGAAGGACACATGCTCCACTATGTTCATAGCAGCCTTATTTATAATAGCCAGAAACTGGAAAGAACCCAGATGCCCCTCAACAGAGGAATGGATACAGAAAATGTGGTACATCTACACAATGGAGTACTACTCAGCTATTAAAAAGAATGAATTTATGAAATTCCTAGCCAAATGGATGGACCTGGAGAGCATCATCCTGAGTGAGGTAACACAATCACAAAGGAACTCACACAATATGTACTCACTGATAAGTGGATACTAGCCCAAAACCTAGGATACCCACGATATAAGATACAATTTCCTAAACACATGAAACTCAAGAAAAATGAAGATTGAAGTGTGGACACTATGCCCCTCCTTAGAAGTGGGAACAAAACACCCATGGAAGGAGTTACAGAAACAAAGTTTGGAGCTGAGATGAAAGGATGGACCATGTAGAGACTGCCATATCCAGGGATCCACCCCATAATCAGCATCCAAACGCTGACACCATTGCATATACTAGCAAGATTTTATCGAAAGGACCCAGATGTAGCTGTCTCTTGTGAGACTATGCCGGGGCCTAGCAAACACAGAAGTGGATGCTCACAGTCAGCTAATGGATGGATCACAGGGCTCCCAATGGAGGAGCTAGAGAAAGTACCCAAGGAGCTAAAGGGATCTTCAACCCTATAGGTGGAACAACATTATGAACTAACCAGTACCCCTGAGCTCTTGACTCTAGCTGCATATGTATCAAAAGATGGCCTAGTCGGCCATCACTGGAAAGAGAGGCCCATTGGACACGCAGACTTTGTGTGCCCCGGTACAGGGGAACACCAGGGCCAAAGGGGGGGAGTGGGTGGGTAGGGGAGTGGGGATGGGTGGGTAAGGGGGACTTTTGGTATAGCATTGGAAATGTAAATGAGCTAAATACCTAATAAAAAATGGAAAAAAAAAAAAGAATTTTTATCAGAAAAGTAACTAGCAATAAGTTTAGGGCCTGTTTTTTATTTATCAGAGTCTCCTTTTACTCTCTTTAGTTATCAATAAGCAGACTATAATTCTGGTTTTAGTTCCACTGGGTAACATAAGCTTAATTTCCAAATAATCAAAAATCTTTAACCTTGATATAATGTTTTCATTTTAATGCATAGAGTAAGTAAGTATAATATGGGCTGGCTTTGCTTTGGTAATATTGTAAAACACAACTATGGTTGGGGAAGAGATCATGAAATCCAACTGAAGAGCTGGTTTCAGGAAAAATCATAGAATGAGAACCAGAAACACACAGACTTTGGTGGTCATTCGAAGAAGCAAAATTGAAATAATTGTGAGCCTGACCACTCTGTGGCCCTGAATCCTGATTATGAGTATTTTATCCCAACTGTGCCTGTGTTTAAATCCCAAACTCTTGTTAGTGTCCAGAAGATGAACGCAGGAGCCAGAGGCCCTTATGTCTGTCACACGTCCCATCATACCATGATGACTAATCGCCCTCTCTTGCTGTCACACTTCCCATTGTACCACATTGACTAATTTGCCTTCCCCTGCTGTAAACATGACCGAGCCTCACAGACTCAAGCTCTGAAAACGACTCTTTTGCCTCACTATTCTGGTAACAAGATGCTTGCGTGCTCTACCTTTGACTACTTCTGACCATTTCAATCGGCCAATAGATCAATCAATGGTGAGAATCAAGCACCATTATTTTCATTGTTTTCCCACTGATTTGCAGGATGAGAATTTTTTCCCTTATTGTAGCCAGAAACATGTTTGACATTTAGTCATCAAACAACGGTAACCCCAACACCTACTTATCTCCTAAACCAAGTACCAGTTCGCCACATTTTCATTTTATTTCTTGTTTTACTTAATCCAATAGCCAAGGCAACAATAGCATAAAGAAGTATTCTCATCGTCTAGGAGTGAAGCAAGACTCTACCACTCGATAGGATATCCTGTACAACATCTCATCATTTTTCTATCCTTATATCGCTTAGTCCACAAATAGGTTATGCATTTTAAACACATTGTAATATGCAGGTGAAAATTGAGCTAACATATATGCTAGTTGCTTTCTATTATTACTATCAGCAATGTCGTCATCATCATCAGGATCATCAGGATCCCAACCACAGTTTCCCTTCCTCTTCTCCTCTCAGTCTGAGCCACTTCCTCTCCTCTGACTCCTCCCCCAATCCACTACTCCTCCGTTTCTCTTCAGAAAAGAGTAGGCCTCCCATGGTTATTGACCAAATATGGAATATCAAGTTACTATAAGACTAGGCACCTCCCCTTATATTAAGACTGGATGAGGCAACTTAGTAGGAATGAAAGAGTTCTAAAATAAGGCAGAAGAGTTAGAGATAGTCCCTGATCCCACTCCTGGGAGTCTGACAAGAAGACCAAACAACAAAAGTCTAACGTACAAGCAGAGGACATAAGGCAGACCCATGGATGCTCCCCACGAGTCAGTTCGGTCTCTGTGAGCTCCGATGAGATCAGTTTAATTGATTGTGATGGCTTTCTTATAACATTAACCCTTCTGGTTCCTGTGATCTTTCCTCCCTTCTTCAACAGGATTCCTTAAACTCCACCTTCTGCTTGGCTGTGGGTCTCTGCATGTGTTCCCATGAGTTGCTGATTGAAGCCTCTGTGAAGACAGGTGGGCTCTTTCCTCTAAGTGATTATGTTTAGAAGTTTGACATGCCCAGCTGCTAGTATCAGCAGCATGGTGATCAGAGAAAGAGGCCAACGTTTCCCTTTGTCTCATCTTGTCTTCCAACTCTCTGCATTAAAAACATAAAGATTTTCAGAACGACGGGGAAGAATCTCACAAAAACATGCTTGAAGGTCTGGGTTAATATTTTAAAGTGCACCCCAGTGGTAATTACTATGTGAAGAAAGAATATGAACATATTATGGAAGGAGATAAGCCTTTACAACATACTTGTAATATGATGGATATGATGAATATGATGAGAACACCGATGAAGGAAAAGGTGCAAAGAGTTTTATTATATAAACAGATGCTTCTAATAAGATTTAAAGACTTACCTTTCTGTTAGTATTTCAAACAAATAATCTCCATATAAACAACAATTTAACTGATTGTCAAAATTAACATTTGTTTCTACTTACTATCTCATTATAAGTTTTTTATTTCCTTTTTTCTTCGTTTTTATTTAACGTATAGGTATAATTCTAGAAAAACACATAGGCAGTAGGTCATTATTTTTAGCAAAACGCAGCTATTTGCTAATGTTTGATTAATATTCAACAAAAGATTCAAAAGAAGAAGTCCTGGTGTGGATCTAATATTTAACAATTGTTGGGCTTTTACAACATTCAAGAGGGAAGAAAATTAAGCATTTTCTTTATGAAATATGACAAATTAATTCTCTAAAGTAGATCAATACAACTTCATATGCTCCTCAGGTTCTGCAATGTGATAATTCTTAAGACTTGGAAAACACAAGATGCTGAAAATAAGAAAACTCCCTTTTCACTCTATCTCAGCGTTAGATTACAAAATAACTTGTCCCTTTTTAATATTTTTTAAAATGTAGCTAGAGATTCTAGAATTTAAATTAAGAACAGCTGTTCAAATGAACTCATGCATTGTTCTTTATGTCTGAAAGGAAAGTATTTATTACTGAGATATTTTGTTGCATTTGTCTGACTCTATCAATTAGGAGCTGCATCCATATTTTCAAACAAATTCTTCAGATTTTATTATAACTTATATTCCAGGGAAGATATTTTTTAAATATAAATCTTAACTTCTTCTTTTTGCTTAAGCCCAGCCTCAGCTTTCCACTGTTATTCGATCAATCAGAAATCTCTTAATAGGTTCATTGCTATAACCCTTCCTCATTTATCATCACATGTGATAAATGAATGTGGTGCAAAAATGTAAGATAGCTTCCTGTTTGTTTTTTAAACTCTTTCCATTCTAATCTAGGTAATTTGCTGATTTTTTAAAATGACATTCCACATATGAAAAGGCAAAGAGTGTGTGTCTACTTTGACATAGAGGAACTGCCCATCACCTCAAGAAAATGAACTCGGCTTTAACAGTCACCTAAATTCCCATATCTCATATTAGACTATTAGTTTAATGTCTGGTTCAAGGTATTGACATTTACCAGGCTTGACTGACAAGCTCACTTATATCTCTGTTTTCTCAGGGTGAGATTTCTGTATCTATGTCAGATGAAATGGGACCTGCCTTCTGTGGTCAGCCTATCCGTATACCTTGCTTCCTTCAATTTGCCTTTACTTTTACATAGCAATAAAATGTATACTTTTTCTTTATGTTTTTAGTTGTCCTTATTTAATTTTTACAGGAGCAAAAACTTAGCAGAGGTTTTATCTGCCTGATGATATACCATATCCTCAGCAATATGTGCCTAACAAATAGTCTACAGTTAGATTACAGAGTGCCATGTGAGGAAGATAGCTCAATTAAAAAAAAAATCACAATAGATAATTGGAATTGTCAGCTTTGTGAATTGTTTATTGGAGGTGTGAAAACAGAGATTACTAGACAAGTCAGAGCTGTATATTGACAATGTGCCTTCTTTCCAGCAAAGAATATTTTCCCACTTTAAACAATTCTAATATATATGATAGAAATTCACTAAAGTTCATGGGCACACAGTCTCAGAGTATTTCTTGTGTACTCTATACAGAATTAGATGTTGTTGTGAAAGTTATTTCCTTACTGAATCAACTATTATTTGAATGAGTTTTCCTTTAGTTTTGTTTCAAATTCCTCAGATGTAAAATTTACAGAAGTTGAAATTAAGACCCTTAGTTTTCTTCTACTTTGCACTATTGATATTCAATCTAAATGGGGAAAAATGACTCTTATGTCACCTGATGGAGACAAGGAAGAGAAAGTAGCAGAGTGAGTAGACCGGAGGATTTATAGAGAACATTCTATAAAGAAAAGCACTCTAGGGAAGCCATGGATTGCAATAACGTTCTTGACCTTCAATAAAAGAATTACATCACTGAGAGCCTGTCTGCTCAAGTTGAAATGTAAGCCTCCATTCTTGGATCTTTGACCTATACACCCTGGGTGTTAGCATATAAATAAGATGAATAGGAAAAAAGTCAGTGATGAATGGGGTTACAATTTTCCTATAAATGAAAAGCCTAAATTGACTCAATGTTGCCTTTCTACAAAACCTGGCCACAATATTTTCTGGATGTGCCTCTGAGCAAAGCGTACCTCAATTTTTCATCTTTGAATTATACATAAAGCATTCTTACCCCATAACATTATTAGACCAGTGCAAAGAACACACACATACACACACACAAATATATATATATATATATGACAAGCCACTAAGAAATATAGTATGTACTTTAATATCTTGGTTAAAAAATAAAATATCTTTAAATATTTGTTTTTTAATCAATTTACATGTGACAAAGTTGCATTTCAGATAACCTAGTGGCACAATATGATTGTCACATATCTGTTGACACAAATGCTAACGAACATAGCATAAGAACTGACCTAACACAATATTCTGCACTTAATTCAATAAAAAAGTAAATTTGTTTTCAAAATATTTACCCATTTTGGGAAAAAATTCTCTACATTTCCATTTCCATAAATTTCAGTATAAAAAGTTAATTTCATTTTCAATTTATTTCATTTACCCCAATAAAAATTACAAAGGAACACATGGGCCACAGTTGTTTAGCAAGCCATGTGAAAGCTTTTAAGTGATAAATCTACCTAAACCACATACAGTGAGGCATCTGTGTATTTAACTTAAATGCACTCTGCTCTGCCTCATGCAAAATTTCACCTCTGTAATTTATACACCATGTTAAAATGGAGATTTGTATGTACTGCTCAAATCTGTCTCTTTTTTTGGAAATTTTAAATTATTCACATTTTACTTCTCAAATCCCAAAATTATAATATTTTTCTTAAAACTTTCTCCAGTAATTCATATTGCTCAATGCAAATACACGACTTCAGTATTTCTAAGCACACCCTGACAAAGTTTTCACTGAAATCCCGGGAACTGAAATTGGACAGAGCACATAGACAACTCCTTACCTAAGAGAAATAACATCCTCAGTAAATATGAAAATACACAGAAAGATGTAGGTAATATTCAGTCAATGTATTATTAATGTACATTATACACCAATAGATTCTATACAGATAATAGAGAAATGACAAATATATATTTTATGTACATATATGTAGAGATACATTATATAAATGTAAATTCATGTAATATATGTGTGTGTGTGTGTGTGTGTGTGTGTGTGTGTGTGTGTGTGTATCCCCTACTGAGTCCATTTTGTTATTCCACTACATGTTTGTATTTAGGAATGACCTAACAGGGGACTCATTTCTACAGATTATCATTGTCTGAGTAACCTTTAATTGCCTGGATCTCTTCATTTGGGGGTAGTACTTTAAAGATTCCCCAATTTACATGGGTAAGTCAACATGTAACTGTGTAGGTTTTTGAGAATTCTACAGATTATCATTGTCTGAGTAACCTTTAATTGCCTGGATCTCTTCATTTGGGGGTAGTACTTTAAAGATTCCCCAATTTACATGGGTAAGTCAACATGTAACTGTGTAGGTTTTTGAGAATTCATTGGTTCATGGGTAAGTCAACATGTAACTGTGTAGGTTTTTGAGAATTCATTGGTTCATTTCCTTCAGTTTCATATCAACTAAACATTACGCAGCTATGAAATGGCCTTGGTAACAACTTTTAATATCAAATAGGCAATAATTTTGTTAGTAAAATTGAGTTTTGGAAATGATGGGCCCTGGAAATAATTGATAAATGATATACAAGGTACTTTTTGTAGAAGTCTAGTTTATTATGAAAGTTTAAACCCCAACATAACTTTACCATTTGTTTTCTTTTTATTTCCATAAATGCCCTGCATAATAATTTGATCACACTTGTTCCATTTTCCCACAAGCCCTGCTAGTTCTTCTACACTTCCCTACCCATCCAACTTAATGTTTCTTTTCACTGAAAGAGGAAAGAAAAAGAAATAAACAAAATAGACAAAAGATTGCACACACAAACCACTGAGTCCATTATGTGTCAGTCACTGAATGCTGAACACAAGTTCTGCCTTGGAGTGTGTTTGATAAACCTAGTGCTCCAATCCATTGGAGCAGATGGACTTTCTCACTCCATTTGGTATGAGTGGAGATTTATGCCTACTGCACCTTCCTGGTCCTCTCAGATTTTGTCCAGCTTGAACCTGTGCAGGACTTGCATATTCTGCCACCGTTCTGAGAGCTTATCTATCTATCTATCTATCTATCTATCTATCTATCTATCTATCTATCTATCTATCTACCTATCTACCTACCTACCTATCTACCTATCTATCTATCTATCTATCTATCTATCTATCTATCTATCTATCCATCTATCTATCCATCTATCTATCTATCTATCTATCTATCTATCTATCTATCTATCCTGTTATTCCTGGAAGATAGAGTTTTCTTAAAGTCCTCCTCAACTATTACAAACTTTTATTAATCTTTTTTGCCTCCACTTTTGCATAAATATCTGAGCCTCAAGAGGAGGAGTTTATCAGGCAGCATACACCAGCTGATATGTGGCCTCCAACACACATACAGTAGATGACTTCTGGGTTTATGTTCAGTCAGAGAAGATGCACCTAACCCTCAGAGAGTCTCCCATTATCTGTATGTTTTCCAATTCTGGGTCTCTCCGTTAATTAACAACTATCTCCAGAAGCTTCTCTGATGATGGTTGAGTGATGACTTATGGGTTTAACAATATCTCCTTAGGTGTCATGTGATTGATATGTGAACTTAGCAAAATATTACTAGTAGTGTTTCTTCTGGGTCTTATGGCCCAAGTCATTGGTCTCATTAATAATTTTAACTGTTGATTCCAACTCATGGAGTGGGCATTAAAAAGACCCAAAAAGAGACTTGTTCTTCCCATAAAATTTGCATCTGGAGATCTTGTAGGCACTTCTCTCCTGTAGGTCTCATTAGACTGAAGGTTATTTTTCTTCTTCAGAAGCAGGTAGTGTCTTCTAACACTATGAATGCTCAACAGTAGGGATGAAGGCCACTTGAGTGCCAGCTCAATTTCTCCATGTCCAATGGTATAAGGAATGTCTTCAGACATAATTTGTAAAGAGCTTCAACAAGATTGACATAGGTTGTGACATTGGAGAGGTGGTCTGTGACTCCTTTAGCAAGTAACTAAGACAAAAATAAAATGATCAATTCCTGCTCCTAGGTATTTTACTTGATATTAGACGAATATAAGTTGGGATGTTGTCTCTCCGATTACAGGACAATTTCATTTTATATATTTTATAATATGCTTTATACATCTATAAAGCATTTAGGGTAATAGGCTTGCATATAACTTTTCAAAATAGCATGCTCTACTATCATATTTTCTTTAATTTTTAAACTTTATTTTATTTTTAATTTAGTTTTTACACTCCATATCCCATTCCTCCTCCTCCCCATCTACCCTCTGAGTACTCCACATCCTATACCTCCTCCCCTACCCCACTCTGTCTCCACATACATGCCCCCCATCCCCCACCTGACCTGACCTCTAAACTCTCTGGGCCTCCAGTCTCTGAGGGTTAGGTGCATCTTCTCTGACTGAACATAAACCCAGAAGTCATCTACTGTATGTGTGTTGGAGGCCACCTATCAGCTGGTGTATGCTACCTGGTTGGTGGTCCAATGTTTGAGAGATCTCAGGGGTACAGAATAATTGAGACTTATGGTCCTCCTACAGGGTCCCCACTTGGGAGAGAGAAGAAAGGAATCACAAATGGGGAGGGAGGGAGAGACCTGAGAGGGAAAATGGACAGGGCTGTGGGGTGGGGGCAGGGAGCAGTGGGCAGTAGAGGGGAATCTAATCTGGTATTGTGTGAGGGAAAAGGACTGAAGCCCTGAGGACCAGCAGAAAGAATGTAAACAGGTAACCTCAGGAAATAGGAGGTTGGAGGGAACTCCCTAGAATGCACCAGAGACCTGGGAGGTGAGAGACTCCCAGGACTCAGAGGGAGGGACCTTAGATGAAATGCCCAACAGTAGGGAGAGGGAACTTATAGAGCCCACCTCCAGCAGGAAAACAGGGCATCAAATGAGGGATGGGGTTGCCATTCCATAGTCAAAACCTCTTGCCCATAATTGTTCCTATCTGAAAGAATTACAGGGATGGAAATGGAGAGGTGCCTAAGGAAAAGAAGGTCCAGTGGCAGGCCCAAAGTGGGATCCAGCTCAAGTGGAGGTCCCAAGGCCTGACACAGAGGCTATGGAGTGCTCACAAAAAGGGACTTATCATGACTGCTCTCTGAAAGACCCAACAAGCAACTGAAAGAGTCAGATGCAGATATTTTTATCCAACCAATGGACAGATGCAGCTGACCCCTGTTGTTGAATCATATTTATTACATACTTAATGTGTTTCATTGGTTTAACTGGGACTAATGTAGGATATTTTCCTACTAACAATGGTTTGATTCTAGGAAATCAGAGCCCACAAGCATCTGACTTATTACACTGGTGTTGAGAATGGCAAATGGAGAATCCATCTTTGTGCCAGCATGTTTGCTCATTTGTTCATTTGTTTTGTTTTATTTTTTATTGTTCTCATCTGTGTTTTATTTTTTCTTTTCTTCCTGTTTAAAAATTCATTTAGATTCCAAGGGATGCCCTTCTCCTGGTCCCCACCTCAGTGAGGCCTTCTCTTTATGCTTATCCTTGGAGATGGTGGACACATGTTTACCTAGGAATGTTCAGCTCTGAATTTGAAAGAAGGTAGGATAGGACCAGTACCCCCTCCGCTCCCACTTCTCACGTATATTATATCCAGACAGCAGTTGTTATATCCTCCTTTCCTCCCAATCCCTTTCTCCCATATACCCACTCCCCCCAATCCACTTCTTTGTTTTCCTTCAAAAAAAATGGCAGGTTTCCCAGGGGTATCAACCAAACAAGGCACATCAAGTTGCAGTAACACTATGTACTTCCCCTCATATTAATACTGAAAAGGCAACCCAGCAGGAGGAAAAGGGTCCCCAACCAGGTAAAAGTCTGAGAGACAGCCCCTGCTCCTACTGTAAGCAGTCCCACAAGAAGACCAAGCTCAACAACAATAACATGTATGTAGATGGCTTGTATGAATACATGCAAGTTCCCTGATAGTTAAGTCTCTGTAAGTTCGAAGGAACCCAGATTATTTGGTTCTCTGTGATTTCTTGTGGGTGTCCTTGACTCATTGACTCCTAGAATCCATCCTCCATTCTTCTACAAGGTTTACTGAGTTCTGCCCAAGGTTTGGTTGTATTTCTTTGTATTTGTTTCCATCAGTTTTCCAGAGGAAGGTTCTCTGATGACAAATATGCTCCTGTCTATAAGTATAGCAGAATATCATTAGCAGTGTCAGTGGTTGGATCTTACTTTAGGCATGGGTCTCATGCTGGACCATTCCCACAATTTCAGTGCCACTGGTACATCAACACATTCTGCAGGCAGTACAAATTATAGGTCAAATTTTTTCTGACTTAGGTTGGTGTCCCAGTTCCTCTACTGGAAGGCTTGCCTGGTTATGGGAGTATTCAGGCTCTGTATCCCCCATTCCTAGGAGTCTTAGCTAGGGTCACACATAGTAAGATTCCTAGTAGTTTGCGTTACATTAGATTTCTAGCTTGTCCCCCTCAAAGACCTCCAATACCAGTTACCTTTCAGAGTACTTGTTTCTTCCACAGCCCCCTCCCACCATCTAAACTTTCCTGTTCTTATCCTTACTGCCCCCTAACCCAGAGTCTATCCATAATATCTATTTTATTTTGCCTTCCAAGGGGAATCTTGTGTCACCCGTTCAGGCCTTGTTGTCACTTAGGTTCTCTGGGTCTGTGGATGGTAGCATGATTGATTATTCTTTACTTTCTAGCCAGTCTCACTTATGTGTGAGTACATACTATTATGATTCTCATAATCTAGTCCCATCCATTTGCCTGCAAATTACATGATGTCATTGCTTTTAACAGCCGGGTACTACTCTATCTGGTAAATGTACCATTTTCCTTATTTTTTCTTCAGTTGAGAGAAATTAAGTTATTTCTAGTTTCTGGCTATTACAAATAAAGCTGCTCTGAACATAGCTGAGTCTTTGGGCAAAGGTGGTGAGGCCTTTTGGAGTGGTAAACTTGGGTCTTAAGGTAGACCAGTTCCAATTTTTATAAGAAACTGCCATATTGATTTCCAATGTGGCTGTACAAGTTTGAACTCCCACAAGCAAAGGAGTGTTCCCTTTGTTCTATACCCTACTCAGCAGGAGCTATTACCAGTGTTTTTGATTTTAGTCATTCATTCTAAGAGGTACAAGATGAAATTCAAAGCTATTCTTACTTGCATTTCCCTGATTGCTAAGGCTGTTGCACATTGCTTTAAGTGTTTCTAGGCCATTTGAGATTCCTCTTTTGTGAAGTTTCTGTTTAGACTTGTACTCCATATTTACTTTGGTTATTTGATTTGTTGACATTGAGTTTCATGAGTTCTCTATATTTCTTGGAAATTAGCCCTGTGTAACTTGTGGATTTGGTGAATATATTTTTCTATTACATAGACTACCATTTTGTCCTATTGATAGTATCCTTTGCCCTACTGAAGATTCTCAGTTTCATGAGGACCCATTTATTAATCATTGATCTTAGTGCCTGCACTGTTGATGTTCTTTTCAGGAAGTTGTCTCCTGTGCCAATGCATTGAACTTTACTCACCACTTTCTCTTCTATCATGTTTAGTGTATCTGCATTGATGTTGAAGTCTTTGTTTTCTTGGACTTGAGTTTTATGCAGTCCTTAGGACTTCTAGTTTCCTTTTCTTTTCCTGTTTTTTTATTCACCCAGATATTGATAAATGCAATGTTTGATTTGCTTCTATTTAAACAGACAAATATATTTTTTTTAAATCTTGGTATTGTGAAAGTTGTTAACAGTAGATATATTCCAGACTTCACAACATTGGCCAGGTCTCACATTTTGATCTCACATCTCATTCTAGAAAACTACCCAAGGTAACTTCCTATACATCACCTACTTATCTTAACAATGCATCAAGTATTCAAAAATGACAATAATGTAGTGCACAAGCAGTGCTCCAAGTAAAAATAAAGCAAACAAACAAGAAACCATTTAACTTGCATTAATGTCTTTCATTTTGTAAAGTATCCGGGAGAATTCAAGCAGTTCCTCCAATTATCCTAGTATGTTACCAGACTGGAAGGATCTCCAAATAGGATAATGTGTGCTAACAGAAAGGGGCTCTTATAAGTTGTGGCATATCAGTCTACAGGATCTGTGTAAAAAAAGCAATTCTACCATGGCATTCAATATAGAGTTCTAAAAAATATTTATATGCGAGGTGGTCACTCAATCCCTCTGTTTGTTACTCCTTTACAAATTAAAAATAATATATTCTATTTTATTTAATTATTATGAAAAATTATACTTTATATATGAGACATTTAGCACTGCTGATTGGGTTACAGTAAGCTTTCAAATAATGTTATCATTAGGTTCACTCAAACTATGCATAGAAAGCATAAACTCTCAAAACACAGATGAAAGACAAAGAGTTTTTAGCTCAATATTCTTTGGTACTGTGTCCAAAAATATCTCTCACTCTGTGAGCTGTAAAAAGAGTCTCATCTTTCTATTTAGAGTGTATGACAGAGCTGACATGGTGTGTTTAAGCTAAACCACTGCCAGCAGTTTGGAAATACATTAATAATATTCCTTTGTTCTTTCTCTTTTCTTAACTTTGGGTTAGTTTTAGGGACATTTCAGCATTCCATTTTTTTTAACCTTGTTTGTTATAAACTTGTGCTGTCTTGCTCTATTTCATAGCTACAACCTCTACAATTTTAGTCCTTGCTTTCAAAGAAATTTTGGAATTTGCAAGACTGCCAGTTGGAATAAGTAATTAACACTTCAGCTCAGCTCTGAAAGGGGAATACAACTGTGGTGTACAGACTCCTGCCAAAGTCTGAGCTATCACCCAGAAAATGCCTGAAATTCTCATCACGGTACTTTGAATATCACCAAAGGAAAACAGAAAAAGGGAGGCGAAATGATCAACATAAAAGCTCACCTGCTTGTTCCCATGGGTGTGGTACAAATGAAGTTTCAGCAAATAACAGAAATGAACCAATATGTATCAGCAGGAAGGATTCCCGGCCATAGGGAATCCAGTGGAGAATGGGAAGCTACAAAATGGCATTCAAATTTGATGTGGAGGATCAAACTACCACAAAACATTTAGTACATGGCTACATGGTAAGGACCTAGTTAAATTTGGAAACATCTATGAAAACAAATCCTGCAGAATTCATATAATATTTACTCCGTGGCTTGTATATAGAAAATGGAAATAATATGGACGGTGGAAAGTATGCAGAGTGGTTAGGTTAATTACATTTGTTAATCTGGAAATTATGCTTGTGACCATTACATTTTCCGGTTAATTCGTCATATACAATTTACTTCAAATAAAGGAAACACTTTAAATAGTTACCAGAATGTAAAAACAAAAACAAACAAACAAACAAACAGCATACACCTGTCACTTATATATTGAGTAACCAATTCAGTTTCACCCATGTGTTTGCATCCTTTTTGTCGACATCTATTTTAGGTTTGCTGGTGAGGAATATACTGGAAAAAATTCTTTTCTATGAATATGGAGGTAAAAGTGTCAGAGAAAATATTTTCCTTAGTTTATTTTTTGGGTATAGTTGGGCTTATTCTCTTGCATTTTTTAAAACAGAATTACACTATTACAAAGTACTATTTTTCTCTGTGAGTGAGAAATTGTAGCGATAATATATTTTGTATTGTATGGATGCACCACCTATCCAGTAAAAATTCCTATGGCCTATAGGAAAGGGTAGAATAGAAGGTGGGACTTCCACGAGGCAGAAAGAATTCTGGGATAAACTCAGGTGCAGTAGATCTATCTGCCCAGGAAGATGTAACAAGACAGATGCATGGTACCTGAGCACAGGTAAATAGCCACATGGCAGAATGTAAGTTAAAATAAATGGATTATTTATTAGTCACAGAACAGCCTAGTTATAATGCCAAGGCATTTGTAAATTTATTTTCAGTGTGAGTCTTATTTCTAGGATCATTGATCTGGGAGGAAGAAACAGACTTAACTTCTACAAGAACTTTCCATAAATATTGAAACAACAGTATGTATACAGAACTATAGAAAGACAGGCTAGAGAGATGGCTAGGCAGCTAAGAGCACTGACTATTCTTGCAGAAGAACTAAGATTCCACTATCTACTCATAGGGCCCATACTTCCTTCTCCTAGGAATCTGACACCCACACCTGGAATCTGTGATCTATGGGCACCAGCATACACACATACATATACACCATTTTACACAACTTTAAAAAGTATATATAGAGAGAAGAAACATAAAAAGAAACTTATAATGAATTTCCTCACCTGCTGTGGCGTGCTAAGGAGTCCCAAAATGTTCTACATCAAGCCCAAAACTCATAAGAAAGACCAAGAAACCTAGAAAGAGCACAATAGACTTTTGCTATAAAATGCAATGTAAAGCACAGGAGAAGTCAAGTTCAGACTGAGTCTAAAGAAAAGACTTTGGTTGCCTCTGTATTTGTCAGGCTCTGTTAGAGGCTCTCAGGAGACAGCCATATCAGGCTACCTTGAGGTCCAGGATGGAGGAGTTGGAGAAGGGTCTGAAGGAGCTAAGGGGGTTTGCAGCCCCATGGAGGGAGCAAAAATGTCAACTGGCCAGACCCACCAAAGTTCCTGGGAACTAGACACCAACCAGAGTACATATGGAGGGACCAATGGTTCTGGCTGCATTTGTGGCAGAGGATGGCCTTGTTGGACATCAGTCACAGAAGAGGCCCTTGGGTCTGAGGGGGTTTCAATACCCCAGTGTAGGGAAATGCCAGGGAGGGAAGATGGGAGTGGGTGGTTGGGTGGGGGAGCATCCTCATAGAGTCAGGGGAGTGGGGATAGGATAGGGGTTTTCTAAAGAGGAGACCTGGAAAGGGGAAAATATTTAAAATGTAAATAAAGAAATGCAAATCAAAACAACCCTGAGATTTCACCTCACACCAATCAGAATTACTAAGATCAAAAACTCAGGAGACTGGGGCTGGTGAGATGGCTCAGTGGGTAAGAGCACCCGACTGCTCTTCCGAAGGTCCGGAGTTCAAATCCCAGCAACCACATGGTGGCTCACAACCATCGGTAATGAGATATGACTCCCTCTTCTGGAGTGTATAAAGACAGCTACAGTGTACTTACATATAAATAAATAAATCTTTAAAAAAAACTCAGGAGACAATAGAGAATATAGAGAAAGAGGAACACTACTCCATTGTTGGTTGAATTGCAAGCTGGTGTATCTCCTCTGGAAATTGGTTTGGCGGTTCCTCAGAAAAATGGACATAGTAATACCTGAGGACCCAGCTATACCACTCCTAGGCATATACCCAGAAAATGCCCCAAAATATAATAAGAACACATGTTCCACTATGTTCATAGCAGCCTTATTTATGTGCTACATTTACACAATGGTGTACTACACAGCTATTAAAAACAATGAATTTATGAAATTCTTAGACAAATGGATGGATCTGGAGGATATCATCCTAAGTGAGGTAACACAATCGCAAAAGAAAACACATAGTATGCACTCTCTGATAAGTGGATCCTAGCCCAAAATCTCCTACAAACCAGGATACAACTCACAGACCACATGAAGCTCAATAAGAATAAAGACCAAAGTATGGGTGCTTCAGTCCTTCTTAGAAGGAGAATGATATACTCAGAGGGGCAAATATGGAGATAAAAGTGTAGAGCAGAGCCTAAAAGAAAAGACCACCAGAGACTGTTCTACGTGGGGGTTCATCCCATATACAGTTACCAAACCTAGACACTATTGTGGATGCCATCAAGTACATGCTGACAGGAGCATGATATGGGTGTCTCTTGAGAGGCCCTACCAGATGCCTTACAAATGCAGAGGTAGATGTTAGCAGTCAACCATTGGACTGACCACGGGATCCTTAATAAAGATGTTAGAGAAAGAACTGAAGGAGTTGAAGGGGTTTGCAAACCCATTGGAAGAACAATCAACCAACCAGACACCCAGAACTCTCAAGAACTAACCATCAACAAAGGAGTAAACATGGCTCCAGCTGCATTTGTAGCAGAGGATGGCCTTGTCATGCATCAATGGAAGGAGAGGTCCTTGGTCCTATGAAGGCTCAATTGATGCCCTAGGGTAGGGGAATCAAGGACACGGAGGTGGGAGTGGCTGGGGGTGGAAGAACACCCTCATAGATATAGCAGGACGGAGGACATAATAGGGTGTTTCCAGGAGGGAGGGAAACCAGGAAAGTGGATAACATTTGAAAGGTAAATAAAGAAAATAATAATAAAAAACAACAAAAAACAATGCTAATGTCTAATAAGATGAAAGACAGAGAGAGAGAGAGAGAGAGAGAGAGAGAGAGAGAGAGAGAGAGAGAGAGAGAGGAAGAAAGGAAGGAAGGAAGGAAGGAAGGAAAGAAAGAAAGAAAGGAAAGGAAAGGAAAGGAAAGGAAAGGAAAGGAAAGGAAAGGAAAGGAAAGGAAAGAACTTTGCCAAACAAGATCAAAGACATGCACCAACTAGAAGAGTTCCTTCTTCATAATCTCTTGTGAATCAATTTCTTTGTTTTTCTTAGGTCTTCAACTAGCTGCATACTACCTTTCTACACTGGTGAATTATATATGCAGTACACAGTCATGTGCTACTTCCCCACATAAGAAGTCTCTCATGCATCCACCGGGGAAGGATCTGAACAAATACCTTTGTAGTCAGCCACGTTGATATATGCTAACTGGCTCCTCAAGGACTCATATTCCTTCTTTTCTTTCCCTTATTTACTTCAAATAGCATGCTCAGTGAAAAGAGTGAGCCCAACACCATTTGTCTTTCTACTTGACCTTTAAAGTCATACTCAGAAACCAACCCAAATATTTGCCACTTTTATGTAACTGAAGTACCACCATCATTAATATTTGCCTTCAGAGTTATTGACTTCTGGATAGAAAGACTATTTAACAAGCAAATAGTTATTTTTTTATATTCCTGTTACAGCTTTGTGTAAGGAAAACAGAATCCCAAACAAAATGTCAAAAACTATGAAGTAGGAGTGAGTATGGTATAATAATCAAGGTAATTATATTAACATCATGCCTCACTTCAAAGTTAATGACAATCTCAAGAAAAATTGTTTATTAGGACAATGTATTGCGATTAGTTTTAATTATTTTTCTTTGTTACCTGATATAAAGCATGTGGTGTTATAGATCTGTGTGTATCAACAACTTTTTTTTAAAGTGCAAGCTGCTACAGTTTCCATGACGAATTTTTAAATTTGAAACCCAAATTACTCTTGAATAAAATGTTTAATGATAGCTACAGAAGGCAAGATTTTGATCACATTTATAAAGCACACTGATAGCTGGCATTTTCTGACAACTCTTGATGGAATTCTTTTAGTGTTTAATACGGATATGAACATATTTCCTAGCCAAACTAGCTATTATTGTGCATCTCATCTCGTTTTAATTAAATTCAAATTATTACTTCAGAGACTAGTATCATCGTATAGTGAAATAATTATTATTATATGTTTAATGTATCCTAAATTGCCCCATCATCTTCTTTCATAATGAAGTTCAGCTGTTTGAATTAGCCAGATTGGTTTCTTTACATTAAAATTAAATCTTCAACATATATGGGATGGATTTTGTTGTTAGGTTACATGCTATAAGCCTAGGTTACGAAGACAAATAGAATATACCTATCCTATGATTTTAAAAAAATCTATAAAATGTACTGTTGGCTTAGATTTTTAGGTTTTCAGTGATTCTATATATTTAGCATGTAACTATATTAATTTGGGGAAATTGATGCATTTGGCAATGCATAGCTCTATCAAAACAGCAATCATTTCTGTCACACTGGAATGTTTATTGTGTCATCTCACCCTCTCCACACTTTGCATTCACCCATGTGACTGCACCTACATTTTGACCCTTCTGAAATTTCACGTAAGTAAAACCTTGAAATGTATTCTACATTCCTATTGAAGATTTTTACTATTTTTTACATTAAATCCAATAAGCCATTGAATTTTATTTTTTGTTACTGTTGTTCCAGTAGGGTTTCTCTGAAGGAGGAACATATCTGTCGGAATGGATATGTACTACAAAGGGCTTTACTAGAGTCCTCTTTTTTGAGATATGGGTTTTGTGGGGTAATAATTGTTTTATTGTGGTTACTTCTGAATTTCAGAGTGTGTTTCATTGAATAAGTATGATAATATTGCTTATGAAATTTTCTGTTGCTCTAAGACATCCCTAGTTTAAAACTATTGTGAACAAAACAGTAAATAGTTTATCAAACATCATTACCACAGGCTTTCAATACTGTCAAATAAACATAGATGGATATGACTGTTGTCTACTAATAGAACTATCTTTAAATTTTTATGAAACATTCTTCTAGAGTGGTTTCCCCTATCACATTCTATAGAAAACATTGAAGATTTAGTATGGCACCATCTCTTTTAACTTTATTGAATGTTTTGTTTTGTTTTGTTTTGCTCTCTACTCTAAAGGGTATTTTCCGTTTAATTTATGGTTCTAAAATCAACTTGTGACTAATAATAGTAAGACATTTTTATTGGACATATTAGGCATCAACCTTTTCTATGCTTTGTGAAATATTAGTTGTTCACTTTTGCAAATATTTTTGAGTTGTTAGTCATAGCATTGAGAACTTGTAGATGTACTTTAAACATTCAGAAAGCAGAATTTATAAGATGTGAAAATGGTATTTCTAGTCTTTAGTTAGCAAATGTAATTGCATATAGGATTATGATGAAGAATATTTTTAATTTTTATTATATAAAATAGTAAATCTTTAAAGTATTTTGCTAGCTTTATGTGAAAAAAGTTCTATTGTCTTAAAATAGTAATAATATGAGGATTTTGAACTTTAATATTTACAATTGAAATATCAGAATGATACATCTACAATAAAGTTTGTAGACAATCAAGGTTAGAGT
Source organism: Mus musculus (assembly GCF_000001635.26). NCBI lineage: Eukaryota > Metazoa > Chordata > Mammalia > Rodentia > Muridae > Mus > Mus musculus. The sequence continues at coordinate 111,816,062 of NC_000080.6, read as the reverse complement.
TTTTGCTTGATTTTTTTTTCATTTTTAAGCCAATTTCATTGATTCCAAGATGATTTCCTGAGAAAAAAAAATCTTTTTAATAATATTGCATTGTGGCAATTACAACTTATTTCCTCATTATTAAGAGCCAAATTTTAAACTGTGTCTTCAGCTTCATTGATTGACTATCTTTGTAATTAGCATACTTTGTTATTTATTGAAACACAATAGTATAGCCTAACATCATATTTTTTTAAATTTTACTCTTTTAAGACCATTTTGCATTTTCTAGATATTTTGCATTTCTATTGAAATTACTACTAATCCAATATAAGCCACTGAATTTTCTTGTTTTAAGGTACTGTTGGTCCGGTCCGGTCACTCTAAAAGAGCACAAAGGTGAAGATGGATATGCATTGCAAAGGGCCTTTACTAGATTGGCTTACATAGTACAGCCTGAGTAATCCAATAATGGTCTTCTGAATGCTTAGGAGGCTGGAAGGTAGAAGATGCTCCGTTCAGGATGCAGAAAGCTTCAGTAGCTCCAACCTGGCATAGAAATGCTACACTATTCTCTGAGAGCCAAGAGTCTCCTGGCATTTAGAAGAACGAATAATCTGGATTACTATGTCAGCAAGGGAGGGCAGCAGGAGTGGAATAACAGAGTAGACATGATAGCTGTGAAGAAAAATCTTAGTGTAGGTGAAGTCAGTGTTGGTGCCCCTCAGAAACCCAAATTACTCTTGAAAATATTATATTTATATCTTTGCAAAGCTATGAAGAAAAATGTTGAGGGGGACTATTGACCACATGGGGGAGGGGAGAGTAGTGACCACATTATAAGGAGGAAGTACTAACCAGACTGGTGGGGGATATTACAATTCAACTCATCATTCTAGGTCAAAAACCTCCTAAATTATGAGAAAGGTATACTAATTTTTAAATCGTAGTTCCCAATTCACAGCAAATATTAAGTATTACCAATGCATTGAGGCTCCTCAGCACTTCAGGGTTATTTAATAATTTTGAGTTATTTAATCTATGACTATGGTATATTACACATTTGCTAGGAATTTTAGAAATTATCTCAGCCATGTTTTATTGTTTTCTTTTCATGTAAATATAAATAAAACATCAAAATTTTATATCTTTGGATACATAATTACATTTATCTGTGCAAATTGTAAGAAAATATAAATGCATGATTAGTTTTGTATACTACAGCATTAAGCAATTTAGTTATTAAATCTAGTGGGGCTTTTATTTGTTATTATTTTATTTTTTTTCCTTGTATTTCTAGACTTTCAATTTTTCTATTCTAAAAATGTTTAAATATCAACAAGCGTAATACCAGGTTATAAATAAAATCTTTTCTCTCTTTCCTTAAAATTTCTCTCCATATTATATATATATATATATATATATATATATATATATATATAAACATATATAATGTTATATACTATATATCACATATTGTATATTTTATATATTATATATATTATATAGAGACTTTTAAAGATAACATCTATCTTTTAAAGTCCATATATGCCAGATGTAAGTATAACTTTTATTTGCCAGATATTATTGTCTTAGAAGCTTACTTGTGAATAAGCTCACCATTTCTAGTTCTTTCTGAAATCTGGCTGGCTGGTTCAATTCAGCTGTTCTAGCTGGAACTCCGCTCCAATCTGGCTGAGTCAAACTGGCTTCTCTTGGCTTCTCTCTGAAGTGTTCTGCTTGTTGCAAACTAACTTTGGAAATTGATTCTATTCTTGTTATACTCTAGCCTCCATGGCCTCTGCTAACATGCATTGCCTGAACTGCAAAAACTGAATAGAACTCATGAATGAACTCAACTGCACTTCAGGAACTGCACACTGGCTAAATTCATTCAACTGAACTGCCTTAACAACTGAATTCTAGTCACTGAAATCCTTCCAGTTCTGACTTACTCTGCCAGGTTCTTTGTTTGTTTGGTTTTGGTTTTTGTTTTTGTTTTTGTTTTGATTTTTCAAAACAACCTTGAGATTCCACCTCACACCAGTCAAAATGGCTAAGATCAAAAATTTAGGTAACAGCAGATGCTGGTAAGGATGTGAAGAAAGAGGGACACTCCTCCATTGTTGATGGGATTGCAAGCTTGTACAACCACTCTGGAAGTCAGTCTGGACGTTCCTCAGAAAATTGGACATAGTACTACTGGAAGATCCAACAATACCTCTCCTGGGCATATATCCAGAAGATGTTCCAACTAGTAATAAGAACACATGCTCCACTATGTTCATAGCAGCCTTGTTTATGATAGCCAGAAGCTGGAAAGAACTCTGCAAGGTTCTTAGGTAGCCTCTTTCTTGTCTATTCTTATGAGAATTTCCTACTGTGACTGATTCTGTCAAATTTTTTTGAATTCAATATTTTGACTCTCAATTAGATGTTACTTTCAAACATAGCTGCTTCCTTCTACAAAATAGCTTTACCTTCATTGTTTGGGATTGAAAGAGTATAATAAGGGCATGCCTATATTCTTGCCTGAAGAATTAAAGGTGTCTGGTATGTCTGCATTCCAGTGGAATCATGGAGATCTAGTTCTATGGATGTGATCAGAACAGCCATGTAGCTGGATTAAAATTTATATAAAATGTTTTCAAAATCTAGTAAATTTTAAAATGTTTACAATATAAAAGTGACCAACCTTCTTCCTTAAAATTGCTTTCCTGAGAAATCACATACATTTCTAGGAATTAAAATTCAGTCTCTAACATAATTCAGACCCCACATTGAGCTTCAAATCCATATACCTCTCACACACTAATAATGTCTGTCTGCTGCACACGCATATCTTCTTCACTATCTGGCTCAATGATGCAAACAACTGAAAATGTTTCTTTCTCTTCCTATAACTAAGCCAATATTATTACCTATATGGACTCCTGAACCCTCGTGGATACACCCTCATTCAAACACAGGCACTAACACAGATAAAATAAACTTGATAGTTGTCTACTCCCTCATTTTCATCCATACTCATCGATACTCATCAGTTATTTTATGCATGCTATTTCATTTTTCTCTATTTACTTTAGTGGATGTGTTGTTCTCTTTCAATATCCAATATAAGAAATGCTACAGATACTTTTAAAACACAACCTACGTGAGAGACACTTAATTTGTTGCAGCCTACAAACAAACAAGCAAATACATACACAAACGTGATGGGGGCAGCAAGGTGTCTCCGTGGTCCAAAGAACTTGCTGCTGAGCCTAATAGCTTCAGTTATACCTGGCGCTCACAAACTTAAAGGAGAAACTAACTATTGTAAGTTGTCCTCTGTCATATCCCGAGTTTTGCAGGCAAATGGGTGGAACTAGAAAATATCATCCTGAGTGATGTAACTCACACCCAAAAGGACGTGCATGGTACGTACTCACTAATAAGTGGATATTAGCAAAAGAAAAAAAAGTACAGAATACCCAAGATACAGTCCACAGAGCTCGCAAAGGTCAACAAGCCGAAAGGCCCAAGTGTGGATGCCTCAATCCCACTTGGAAGGGAGAAAAAAAGCAATCACAAGGGGGCAGGGGGAACCTGGGTATACAAGGGACAGGGAGGGGAAGTGGGGAACATGGTCTGGTATTGGAAGAGAGAAAAGGACTGAAGCCCTGAGGGCAAGCAGAAAGAATGGAAATAGGCAACCTTGGGCAGTAGGAGGTGTGGGGACCCTCCAGAATGTACCAGAGACCTGGGAGGTGGGAGACTCTCAGGACTCAAAGGGAGGGACCTTAGATGAAATGTCCTACAGTGGGGGGAGGAAACTTGTAGAACCAACCTCCAGCAGAAAGGCAGGTCATCAAGTAAGGGATGGGATTGCCATCCTACAGTCAATACTCTAACCCATAATTGTTCCCATCTGAAAGAAATAGAGACAAAACTGGAGAAGAGCCTGAGGAAAGGGAGGTCCAGTGATAGTCCCAAAGTGGGATCCAGATCAAGGGGGTGGGGGTGGGGAACATCACAAAACCTGACACTATTACTGAGGCTATGGAATTCTCATAGAAAGGGACCTACTATGATTGTCCCTGAAAGACACAAAAAGAAGCTGAAAGAGTCAGATGCAGCTCTTTACACCTAACCAATAGACAGAAGCTGCCAACCCTTGTCGGTTGAATTAGGGGAAAGTTGAAAGAAGCTGAGGAGGGGGGTGACCCTGTGGGAGGACCAGCAGCTTCAATTAACCTAGACCCCTGAGATCTCTCAGACACTGAACCACCGATCAGGCAGCATGCACCAGCTGATATAAGGCCCCCAAAACATGTTTAGCTCAGGACGGCTGGGCCTGGGTTTAGTCAGAGAAGATGCACCTGACCCTCAAGATACTGGAAATCCCAGGGAATGGAGAGGTCTGGTGGGGTGGGGGTGGGGTGGGGACATCCTCATGGAGACAGGGTTTAGGGAGGAGGTATGGGAAGTGGGTGGAAGGCTGGATGAACACCCTCATAGAAGCAGGGGAAGAGAGGATTAGACTACAAGCTAATTATTATTATCAGTGTATCCTTGTCTCTGCTGTGTTTAAGCTTTATGCTATTTAGGCTACTGTATTGAATTACCACAAAGTAGAAACTTTAGACACAACATTTATTTCTTATATTATAAAAACTGGAAAGTTCAATCCAAAGCAGGTTTGTATCTTAAATGTGCCTACATCCTCGGTAGCTGTCCTAGCTCAAAATTCACAGTGTGCATAGAACTAGGTAACTCATTGTATTCATTTAGTAAGGGCATCAGTGCCGACCATGAAAACTTCTTCATAAGACCTAAGCAATGGTTCTTCTTGTAATGAGACTTTGGGGCATATTATTCAGCACATACACCTTTGAAAACACAAACACTCAGTTCAGGTGTTAGGGTAATAAGCTGGACAATTAAGCGTTAAGCAGAAAGGCCGGGGTGAGCTTAGGTCTGTCTTCCCCATTTTCATTCCCCAGCCTCCCTCTGTCCTTCGCAGTGGGACTTTGCCTCGTTTCTGACGATGCCTCACTTGTCCTGGAGCACAACAAGCCCATTCTCCACGGTTGTCTCTATCTTTGGTCTTCACCTTTGAATCATCTCTTTTTAATTGATTTCAATATCACTCAATTTCAGATATGCCATCTGCTTATGCCTATGATTCACTTGAAGCTGAAGGAAGGATAAAAGAGTCAAAGATGATATCAAGGATTGCCTCCTGTAGGAAGACTTTGAAAGGAATAAAATATTGTATTTGAACATCATTGGGGGCTCTTTCCTTCCTCTCATACACCTAACACTCCAGGTTCAACTTTTCACTTCTGTCACGTAGCCTTAGCTTCCAAGCATTGCACAGTCCACGGTCTGGGCACATTTTGCTCTTCATGAAAGAACCAGCGTGAAACCCTTTTAAGTGTTAACACTGACACTTTGACACTGGACACATTTGCATTTTTATGCTAATCTAATCTCTAGTAAAGTAAACATATGTTTTCCATATATTGCATTGAATTTTATTATTTTCCAATTTAACACATTTTCCTATTTAAAGAAATTGCAGAATGACTTTTATACACTATGACTCAACATAACCGTAGTCTGGACATTGCTTAATCATGAACTTCATATATGCATATATCACAGTTTGGTAATCTTTATAGATACAAAATTACTATATAGGTTAACTAGAAGTACTAAATTGATAACAAAAAAGGACTAAAAAAATATCAGTCAGGGCTATCTGCTTAGTTGAGGACAGATATCTTGAAACAAATACAAAAAGGTAAAAGTACAGTATTTAATTTATAAATCTCATGCTAGGAAAGTTTGAAAGAGCATTTAAGGGCTGTAGATAATAGTGCTTAAGAATCATCAGATATTGCAGTTACAGAAAAGTCTGAGACGCACCAGTACCCCAGAATGGTAGAGGGATTTAAAATGACAAGGCTGAAAAGTGAAAACAGATTCCTGACTGATCCTGTTCATTGAAGCTCTCCTGTCACTCCAGTGCTGGGACAGATGCCAGCACAGTTCATCTTATTCAGTATCCTTAAATTACTTCTAAAGTTTACTCAAACACTGCTGAGCTTGAGTTGTTAGCTAATACTTGAAGCAGAAGCCCACTTTTCTCATGAGTCCTGTCACTGCACAATTTTATAATGAAGATTACAGAAAAAAATAGCATAGTTAAAGAAAAATTATTTTGCATGTCAGATTATACCAACATTTTAATATTTAAGATATAACTCCTTTTGTATTACTTGAATTCTACGTGAGCCTTAGCTCTGATTTGATTTTTTCAATGGCAAAAGTCTGTGTATTTCAACCTAAGTGACTTCAGTTATAAAAACACATTTGAATCAAATATATTCTATCGAGCTACATACACTATAATAACGAGGAAGAGATAGAAATGTTAACAAAAATTTACAAAGCACATATAATTGTCTTTCAAGGATAAATGTTAAACCTTTCACACTTTATTTTGTGTGATAGTTATTAACCACATTTGGTTATAGATTCACCTTTATATTGGAATAGGCTCAATAGCATCTACTTTAAAAATGAAAGTTGCCCTTAAATAATATCTAAGGGGTGACTATTTATTTCATTTAAACACTTCCAGGGATTGACAATTTTTTATTCTACTTTAATCTAAAAACATCATAAGTAGCGATCTTTATTAATATGGAAAATTTAGCTTTGTAGACTTATAATAAGCTTTCAAATATTTGAAATCAGATTTCTCCTCTTATGATTTTTTAAATAAAATGCCGACTTTCCTGAATTGATCTCAGGCTTGAAGCTGTTTTACTATTCACAACTATAGGGGGAGCTATAATCCACTTTCCTAGTCTTACACTGAGGCACAGAAGCGATTGCAACATGTTGAGTATTGGGAGGACCTATAGTAAAAGCCAGAATGAAAACCGACTATGTAACAATTTACTCTGTTTGTTTGAGTCAATATAATTCTGTAGTATATGCATCGGGAAGCAGATAAACAGTTATTTGACTAAGAAAACTTCAGTATAAAAATGAGTATCATTAATAAAAGATTAATCTTCCCTGCAAAAAAAATAAAATAAAAATCAAAACAAAACACTGGCCATGAAGGGAATTAAGGACATCGCTAGGGTCCATGGGAAACCCGTATGGGATACACCCACTACTGGACTGAAACTTTCAAAGAAAACGCCTCCTTTCCAGAACTCAAGCACAGCCTTTGTTAAAGAGGTTAACACAGATTTCACTGAACATAGAGAGGATTCTGTGTTTCTAGGCTGCATAATCTGCTGGAAAGATGCCTGCTAGGATACTAGAAATACAGAATAGCAGGAACAGGACACACATTGTTGACACTTCTCTACACAATGAACTTTTGCCTAAGATTTGTCTCATTTTTGTGGTTGCTGTTGTTTTTTTGTTGTTGTTGTTGTTGTTTTGGCTTTACATTTTACAATTTTTTCACATCCCAGGCCTTGTCCCCACCCCCCAAACCCTCTTCCCACATTTCCTTATCCCATTCCTCTTTCCCCTTGCCTCCAAGAGGGTACTCCCTCCCCAACAGGCCACCCCCTATCCTGGGTCCTCAGGTCTTTCCAAGATCCATCTTCTCCGACTGAGTCCAGAACTGAAGACCTCTCTGCATATGTGTCAGAGGCCTTGGACCTGCCCTTCCATGCCCTGGGTTGGTGGCTCAGTCTCTGAGAGTTTTCTGGGGCCTGGGTTAGCTTTTAATGTGGGTCTTCCTATGGGGGTCTGTCTCCCCTTGACCGTCTTCATATTTTCCCCTAATTCAACCATAAGGGTCCTTGACTTCAGTCCAAAGGTTAGGTATAATTATCTGCCTCTGTTATCAGCTCATAGAGTCTCTTGGAGGACTGCCAAGTGAGGTTCCTGTCTATAAGCACAATGTAGCATCAGTAATACTGTCAGACCTTGCCCCCCAACCCCCAACATCCTGTATAAGATGGATTCTAAGTTTGATCAGTCATTGAACCACCTTTCTTTCAGACTCTTTTCCATTTTTGTCCCTGCAGTTCTTTTAGACAGGAACAACAACAACAACAACAACAACAACAACAACAAAAGAAAAAAAAAAAAAAGAACAACAACAAAAAAATCAGAAATTTTGAATGTGGGCTAGTAATCCTTCCACTTGAGGCCCTGTCTAATTCCTGGAGGTGGAACCTTCCAGTTCACTTTCTCCAGTATTGGACATTTTTCTAAGGTCACCACAATCGATTCCTGACAGTCTCTCAACTCCCAGGTCTCTTGTACTTCTCAGAGTCCCCTTCCCCACTTCCCACCCTCACAAGGTTGTTTATTTCTATTTATTCCCTTGGCCCTCTGGGCTTCTCTCCTTTTCCCTACCCCCTATATCTGACCCTGTTCCCCTTTTCACCGTCCTCTTCCTTCTCCCACACAGGTCCCTTGATCCCTCCCTCTGCTTCCCATGATTATTTTCTTCTCGATTCTAAGTGGGATTTAAGCATCCTCACTTGGGCCTTTCTTATGACCTGTTGGTTGTATCCTGGGTATTATTTACTTTTCAGCTACTATCCACTTATCAGTGAGTACACACCATGCATGTCCTTTTGCATCTGGGTTACCTCACTCAGGATGATATTATCTAGTTCCATCCATTTGCCTAAAAATTCACGATGTTCGTGGTTTCAATAGCAGAATAGTATTACGTTATGTAAATGAATGGCATTTTCTGTATGTATTCTTCATTTGAGGGACATCTGGGTGGTTTCCAGCTTCTGGGTATTCCAATAAAGCTGCTATAAACATAATCCTTATAGCATGGTGGAATCCTTATAGAATTTTTTGGGTATATACCCAAGAGTGGTATAGCTGGGTTTTCATGTATAACTATTTCCAATTTTCTGAGGAACAGGCATAAATATGGAGCAGAAACTGGAGGAATGACCAACCAGTAACTGGCTCAACTTGAGACCCATATCACAGGCAACCATCAATCCTTAACACTACTGATACTTTGCTATACTTGTAAACAGGAGCCTAGAATAACTGTCCTCTGAGAGGCTCTACCAAGCAGTTGACTGAAACAGATGCAGGGGTCCAGAGCCAAACATTAGATAGAGCCTGGAAGGCTTATGGGAGAGTTGAGCCAGAGATCAAAGGCACTTGAAGAGATAGGAACTCCACAGGAATGGTATCAGAGTCAACTAACCTGGACCTTGGAGGCTTTCAGACACAAAACCACCAACCAAAGCTTATACATGGGTTAGACATAGACCGCCTGCATATACGTAGCAGATGTGCAGTTCATTGGGCCCCTGCATATAAGTAGATGTGCAACTCAGTCTCTAGCCTTCTTATTGTTGCTGTACCTGATGCCATCTTTCACAGGTATCAGACTACAGTTTACTTGGTCTCCCTTTGTGAACTAAACATCCAACAACCTGGTAGGAGTCAACTACAGCCTTTACCCAATGTAAGATTACTGCAGTATACAGCTTTATGGTATGGACTGGGAAGGTTCCAACTTCTCAGACACTCCAGTGTACAGATAGATGTTCAGGGTTGGCTCATGCCACACCTAAATTCATTCACATAAATCCTTTTTTATGTCCACATCTATATCTATATAATCTAATTCTGTACCTATATCTAGCCCTCCATTTCCTTATTTGTCTAGGCATCTACCAATCTGCATAAAATTACTTCTGTTTATCTAGATAATACATCCTAGGGCAAAATAGCACATACACACACAAACACACACACTCTCTCTCTTTCTCTCTCTCTCTCTCTCTCTCTCTCACACACACACACACACACACACACACAGAGAGAGAGAGAGAGAGAGAGAGAGAGAGAGAGAGAGAGAGAGAGAGAGAGAAGAGAATGAGAGAGAAATATACAAAATATATTCATCTCCAGTCTTCTAGTTACACTTAGCACTGTGTTGGTGGATATTATTCTATGCTATTGTGTTTATGTAGAATAAAATTAAATTAAATAAAAAATGTAGTTGAATGCCCTTATCCCACTACAAACAATTGGGATTCATAAAGATTGTCCTTGTTATATCATTCTGAATTATATGGTAAGTTCACAGTTAGTCAGGAAAACTACATCACCTAATAAAATCTAGTTAAAAGGGATTGTTTACTTTAGAACACCTACTTAGCCTATACAAGTCCTTAGGTTCAATTCCTAGTATAAAACCAGTAATAACACAAAGTATTAAATCTATCTAGTACATGTAAAAAAAAAGTGTGCTTATTACCACATATACTCACTGTGTATTTCTTACAGTATGTAACTTTGTTACGCATTGAATCTTCCCAAGATGATACAATAGGTTTTATCCATATTATCTAAAATAACTATATTATTTAGAATGACACTATTCCAAATCATGGAAATTATTTAAGTGATATAATCATCTAGAGTAGTATGACTCCTTAGATGTCTTCTATATGGGCATTGTTGTATGAATTTAAACGTTAGGTCATACTTTCTGTTTACTCAGGTTTTTTCTGTAGGTGATTATAGTGGGAAGATATTGGTGTGTAAGATATTGAAAGATCATTTCATCAGTAAACCCGAGTTCATAAATCTAGATTGCCATGTAATTGCATCTCTAATGTCTCCAAAGGCTTTACCTCATTTGGGGCTCTGCCTATAGCTGTAATGATCCTATCTCAAATTGGTTTAACACATACCATTTCTATAAGAATAAAATCATGAATGAATTATAATTCTTAAGGTGGTACATTGGAACATCACTTCAATCTGTTATCTAAACTGCTTGCTCTCCTTTTGAGTGTGGCAGAAATACTTTTTAGCATCGAAAAGTGTTTGTGTCCTGAATATGGTAGCCCTTCAAACATTTAACACAACGTGATTAATTATTAAGCAGTGAAACATAATCAAGATTTGTAATTGATACACATAAAGCAATTTAAATATTATCATTTAAAAATCAGTTGAACTCCAGATATAATAAAATGTCTTATCATTAAAGACATCAGTACTCAACAATAGCAGTCTGAGAGTTTACACTTTGTATGTATTTTCGGTGAAGGTAAGGATTTGGATAAATCTCTCCCTGTATATATTTCCTTGAGTAAACCTGTATGCTATTATATTTCACTTATTTTATGCATTGAAAGAATTATCTATGTAATTACATTTTTCCTACTGCAAATAGCATTATTCTGCATTATTAAAAATTTTTAAAGTATGTGAAGTATAAAATAATATACTATCTTATAATGCTAATAAATATAAATGTAGATAAATATATGTTATATTGTGGAAAATTAGAATATGTTGCCAAAATTAACCTTAGAAAGGTTTTAGAAATATATCCTTTCCTAATTGGACAATCATTTTTCTCTTACTTCAATAATTGTTCATTTAAATGTGATATATTTACTATGATAGTCATTATTATAATCAGGACATAATTGATTCAAACATATCTCTATTTAAGTATATACATAAAAGTATTTTAGGGTATAATTATTTCTTGAAAGATCATTAACATCTGCCATTAAAATTGAAAATAACCCAAATTACTCCTTTGGGATAATTTACAAGAACTTGAGTGATATATTGAATATTTTTAATTCATTTTATGAAAATGATTATGATACTCTAGGGAGATTATACATCAAATAATTTTATGTTTAACATAGGAAAAATATATAAAAATTAAAAGTTTTTATAATATGACTTACAACTTTAAATTGAATTTTTAAGGACACAAAGTAACCTCCCACATTGTGTTCTAAAAAAAAAATAATTGAAATTTACTTTGAATATTACCTTTTCAAATGAAATAATTAACATTTGTGAATTCTAAATTTGTCTAGATTAGCAGTAAGTGCTTCATTGCAATATAGTACATAATTTAGTTTTTTATAATTTATTATTTTTATGTTTGTTTGAGTGTTACTGTGTGGGGATGAAATTCTATAACAAACTGCATGTCCTGCCATTCATGTGGAGATCAGAAAATTGTTTCTGTGTCTTGACCATGTGAGTTATGGCAAACAAACTCTATTCATCTGCCTTTGTGGCAAGTAGCCTCGTTTCCTTCTTTCTTTCTTTCTTTTTTTCTTTCTTTCTTTCTTGCTTGCTTGCTTGCTTGCTTGCTTGCTTGGTTTCTCTCTCTCTTTCTCTCTTTCTTTCTCTCTCTCTCTTTCTCTCTTTCGCTTTCTTTCTTTTTTTCTATCTATCTATCTATCTATCTATCTGTCTGTCTATCTATTTGGTGTGTGTGTGTGCATGTGTGCGTGCATCCTATATGTGTGTGTGTATGTGTGCATATATATGTATGGATATATTTTTTATGTGTATCTATGCATATGCCACAGAATGTGTGTAGAGGCTAGATGACAATATTTGAGATTTTATCATTTGTGGGGAAGCAACAAAGGTCATCTGGTTTGACACCATTTGTCGTACCTGTGGAACCATCTCACTGGCCCACATTTCTTTTAAATTTAATAACTACTATTCACTTCCTAACTTTTTCATGTCCTTTTGTCCAGTGATTTAAAAAGTAATATGTATGATAGTTGTACTTTCAGTTTTGCATGAATAAATATGTATATGTATATATAGTAAAGGCTTAGAGTATGTGTATGTATATCTATATGTATATAAAGTAAAGGCTTACAGCTTTAAGCAGAACTCAAAGTGGGAAGAAAAAGAACTCTTCGCTACTACCAGAGTCTGGTTTTTATATGCTTAAAAGACACAGTGTGATTTATCCATATAATGTCTATTATGAACATCATTGGAGTAAATCTCTTAATGCATTCTTATCACTAATCTATTAATCAATAAAGAAAATTTGAGCAAAGAACATATGAACTCACAGAGACAGAAGCAACATGCACAGCGTCTACACCAGTCTGCAATATGTCCTCTACATATATAATATAGCTTCCAGTTTAGTGTTTCTATGAAAGTTCCTGAATGTACAAATGGGTTGCTTTCTGACCTATGTGCCCATGCTTAAGACCTTTTTTATGTCTTTATTTTTATAGGATATTTTCTTTATTTACATTTCAAATGTTATCCCTTTTCCTGGTTACCCCTTCCTCCAGACACTCCCTATTCCACCCTCCTTCCCCCTGCTTCTATGAGGTGTTCCCCCACCCACCCACCCACTCCTGCCTCCCTGCCCTGGCATTTCCCTACACTGGGACATCAAGACTTCCTAATACCAAGCGCCTCTCCTCCTATTGATGTCCGACAAGGCCATCCTCTGCTACATGTGTGGCTGGAGCTATGGGTCCCTCCATGTCTACTCTTTGGTTGGTGGTTACGTCTCTAGGAGCTCTGGGGGTGATACTGGATCCCCAGTGGAGGATTAGAGAAGGGAATGAAGGATCTGAAAGGGTTTGCAGCCCAATAGAAAGAACAACAATATCAACTAACCAGACTCTCGTCCCCCGAGTTTGCTTAAGTTCTTTTTCTTCTATTGGTTTGTCTTCTCTGATATCAATGTGACAGTATTTGTTTTAACATATTATATATTACTTAATTGTATTTAAGAAAAAATATGTATGTAAGAATGAATGAATGTAACTCTAGACACTAGGGAAAAGATTAACTGCAGAAATGCCATTTATACCTGCTTAGAGGGAGAAAATCAGCTTTCTCCAATGAAGCAATGTCAGGTATATTCCCCACTCCAGGACAGACATCCTGTTTATTTATATACTTTTGACCTCTGCTACTTTTTGTGTTGTTTTATTTGGTTTCAGTTATTTTTATTTCCTTTTGTTTTAGAGGGGGTGATTTTTTTTCAGTTTGTGATATGTTGTTGTTTTTTAATTTTTTTATTAGATATTTTCTTCATTTACATTTCAAATGCTATCCCAAAAGTACCCTATACCCTCCCCATGCCCTGCTCTGCTACCCACTCACTCTCACTTCTTGGCCCTGGTGTTCCCCTGTACTGGGGCATATAAAGTTTGTAAGACCAAGGGGCTTCTCTTCCCAATGATGGCCGACTAGGCCATCTTCTGCTACATATGCAGCTAGAGACAGGAGCTCTGGGGGTACTGATTAGTTCATATTGTTGTTCCACCTATGCTGTTGTTGTTTTATGTTGTGGGTTTATGTTCTGAGAAAGAACTTAAAAGTAGAGTTCCTAGGATAGAGGAGAGGGTCTGGCTGAAAGTAGGGGAAGTAAAGAATATGAGCAAAATATACTTAAATGTAAAGATTATTTTAAGTAGAGAATAAATAAATAAATAAACAAATAAACAAATAAATAAATTTGTCTTTAAGAAATAGCTGAAGAGGAAAAAGGGTTGTCAAATTCATTTAGGATTGGGGGCGGAGGGCAGAAGCAGGTCTGGGTTACTGCCACTGTAGAAGTCTGATTTTTGCTTGTTCAATTGTCATAAGTTTTAGAATCAAAGAAGAGGGAATTCCACTCATCATTGTCCTTATAGATACACATAAACTTGTGAATTTCCACAGGTAATCAAATTGTAATAAAAAATAAACATCACAAGTCTTATAGTTTTGGAAACAGCATTCAAACAGATAATTTTATATGTGTAATATCCCTCTGCTTTTTCAAAAGGTCATGATAACCCCATACTATAAATAGATAATCAACAGTGAAGTATCATTTATTTTACTCTATACTGTTCCTTTACAGCATACAAAAACTATTTTCTGATATTCTAGGGAATCTTTAAAAATGGCCCTACACCCCAAAATAACTCATTACATATCCTCACAACACAATGACAAAAAATAAATAAATAAAACTATAGATTCCATTTTCAAATGTAAAAAACATGAAGACAATACAGAAAGAAGTTAGAGAGCAAAGCTGGGGCCAAAGCAAGATGCTCTATAGCAATTTCCTACAAAATGAAACTTTCTACCTTGCAAGGAAGCTCATTGAACTCAGTAAAGAAACAACTCAAAAGTTTCAGGAAGTTCCTAGAGTTCACCATATTGACAACGTCTGTCCATCCCCAAAGGATGAATAGGCAGTATGGACTGCTGAGAAACATTTATGATCAAGCTGCTTAATTCAGAGTCAACCGCTGAGCTTCAGGAACCATGCAGAAACCAGGTGAATTACAAAGAAGAAGCTCAAACCACCTAAGATGCGGGAAAGAGACACCGTCCAACCTTTGAGATGCCTGCAAGTTTCACAGTGAACATGAAATTTCTAACCTTCTTAATCTGTCACTAATGCCAGGCTGGGCTTTGGTAATTCAGCTGTCTTTGAGTAATTTATGGTACTATAATTAATCCCCCAACCATATTAGTGTAAGTAAACCAAATAATCTTATTGGGTTTGAAACTTAGGCTTTGGTGGTATCCTTAGTTTTGTTTGTCATTTGTTCCAAATGGGATGAGTATGTGATTATCTCTTACACAAAATAAGTCACACAGAACAGGGCACTACCAAAGCTTACAGTTCTAAATAAATCATCTTTCAGATAACCATGATATTACTTGCCCTCCAATAGGATTCAGTAGCTGGGTTTTTTTTTTTTTTTTTTTTTTTTTTTGTGCAATCTGAGTGGATGTCTCTGTGGTCAGCTCCTTCCTATGACTGTAGCATTCCTGGGTGTTCATCCACATTTCTAGAATCACAAATATATCTGAGTTTTCATTGCAACTTAGATTTTTACCTTCATGGCATTATATACAACTGGCTCAGGCGCTCAGCGCAAGACATCTGATCTTGGTGCACATTAGTTAGCTTCAGTGGCTTTTGATTACATGGATGCAAATAACCATGCTGCTAACTCATCTGTCTTGCATCTCTGAAAAAGAAGGTAAACAAATAACAAACAAGAGAATGCTATATGCATTAAGGACACTACTGACCATCTTTCTCATCTGCAGCATACTTACTCAGATTTTGTGGTTGGATTTTGGTAAAAACAACTCTCTAGATAGCACTACAGTAAGGATCCATTATTGGCATCATTATCTAAGATTTGCTTCTCTCAGACTAATTTGCATTCTTGCATGTTGCAGGCTCCAAAAGATTAACTCCTATTCTCAAGGCACCTTTCTATGTCTCAATACAATGTTACATTTCCAGGAGTGGTGATTTATTAACGATGGCATATACCCTTTGTCCTTGTCTTGCCCTTGACTTAAAAGGGTTCATGCTGTATTCTGAACTACTTGTTTTCATACATTTACTTTATGTACAAATAAGAGAAAAAGAGTAACCACATCTCACAGTTGTGATGTCTTTTTTCCCATTTGTTATGTTTTATTGCTGGCTCATTTAATAACATAAAGACTGCCTTATGAAAATTGCCCTTTAAGATATTTTAATTGATACTGTAGAATATCTGTTTCAAAATTTCTTCCTAGTAATTCAGATGAAATGTCTATGCCCTGCTAGTAAAATGTTTTTACTTTTAATTTTCCTTGTTCTTTTCCTTTTTTTAAAAATTCACTATCTTTTAATGACCATCCCAAACTATAATCAAATGTGTGATATTTATATTCTAAGTCACCCTCATGGGAAGTACAGTAAAATGTCCATCAGTAATAATATCTTATTATAATATAGGATATAGCATATAACATGTTATATTAAGTTGATAAAATGTTCTCCATTTAACAATTTAATCAAATAATTATATAATTCAGCTTCTTCAAATTTCAAGACACAGAAAGAACACAGCCAGATTCTTTGCAAGATATAGATAACATCAGTGATCTCAGTCCAGTTCCCAATAAAGACCTGTGCTCTTCTGCAATGCCGTGACTGCAGTGTTATTGTTGACAATATCTCAGTGTGCCAGGTTTCCTAACTTTGATCTGATTAGCCCACCAGAACAGCCCGTTAAGCTCTGTTCCCAGCATAGAATGGTTTCTCTCATCCACAATTCCAAACTCTTCAACATTCCCACTAAAGAAAAAAATATCAGAAGACCTAAGAATTATATCTCCAGTTTTCTCAGAAAATTGGTTATGATGCATTAGTTTTTTTTTTTTTGCATCAGTCACTTTACACATTGCTGTAGCAAACTGTCCACTTAATAATGACTTTGAAACAAGATTGTTTTCATTCGATTTTGTTCTGTCCATTGAGGAAGAAAAGACATGGTATTGGTATTGGGCAGGATGTTTGCAAATATTGTAGGTTTAGAAGCAGAAGGAAAAAGAAAAGAACAGCTTTCTGCTTTCTAGTGTATTGCGCTTTTTTTTTAATGTAAGCATTTAATTAACTTTTCTAGGTGACTTCAAGCCACCCGGACATAGGCACCTTCAACACACTTCATCTTGTCTTCAGCTTTTTCTGGCAGGTTCATCAGATCCTTTTAGTAGCCAATCACACGACAGACATCAATGTTGGAAGCAACTCTAGTCTTGTTCTTTGCAGCTTTGACCCATATCTGCTCACAGACCTGTATCCACAGATTATCCAAGTTGAAAACTGGGGAGAAACTTTGGTTCCTCTTCAAGTGGTGATCCTCATAGCACTTTTCCAAAAGTAACCTGGATGATATATTTGTCAAAATTGATCCTCTGGTGATGAAGGGCTCCAGCATTTCGGTGGTCTCTTGAATGCTTGTACATCTTAGTGGCCTTGACTCATGTGGCTTTGTCATTTCCAGGTTTTCCTCAGTCTGGGTGGCACAGTAGTGGTAGAAGGGAAAAAGAGAGAAACCAGCAAAGGCTCATGAGGTAGCAGGCTCAGGGACAAGACCAATGGACTGCTGTATTGCTTGTTATTTAGTTTGGAACTGAATCTGATAAACTGCAGTGTCCACCTTGAGATGAGAAGTCCTCTCTCAGTTAATCCCCTCCGGAGACACTTTCACAGTAGCAAACAAGGGTGTTTATGTTTATGCCCCACGGTTTCTTATCCAACCAAGTTGGTGATTAAAATTAACAATTTATAATTGCAGTACTTTCCATGTAATATAGGAACCTTTTGGTTTTATTTCCCATTGACAATCCCCTACACTGCCTCACAATCTCTCTCCTGCTAAACATAGCAGCTGTATCCCTGTACTGCAATGTATACATAACTGTGGAAAAATTAAAATTTTATGTGGTAATATATATCACATTGCATAAGAATGATGAATGAGTTCTATTTTCTGTGCAATAAAAAACCGCAAATAAAATATATGAGGGAAAGGCAGTAGACAAGATAAAAGAGTATTGCAAGAAAACTTCCTAGAGGGAGAAAAATCTCCCAAACTGAACTGATCAAACCACGTTTAAGGTTTCATGCTTCCCCAAAGCCTTTGAAACTGAAAATTTAAAGGACATGGTTAGAGAGAAAGTGTAGATGTGACTCTCATCCATACATTAATGGCCAGACTACTATAAAGATAAAAATAGCCTAATCTAAAGGGAAGGAGAAGGAAGGAGTACTCAGAAGCAGGCCTTACCAAAGTCTGCAGTCAGAAAACGGTACCGAAGGCTGTCTGAAGTAGAGTGGTGGGAACACAGAACACAAAAACATTTATTAGCAGATCAGAGGATTTAGTATAAATATCAAATCTATAGTATCTTTACACTGAAGTAATGTATACCAGAGTGAAATTAAACACATAAAAAGTATCATGTCAGGAGCCGTCAGAGAGAAACTGAAAACTAGCAAGTGATCTTCCTGAGATGGATCTGCCTTGGATTGAAATCTAAGATACATTTCTTCCTATAGGTAAGGCTCGTGAGAATTTTATTTTAGAAAAGATTCCTGCTATAAATATGCTTGTCCTGATGTTATTAAATACGTACAACAATCACTGGGGCTGGGTGTGATGGTGCACGCCTTTGATCCCAGCACTTGAGAGGCAGAGGCAGGCGAATTTCTGAGTTCAAGGCCAGCCTGGTCTACAGAGTGAGTTCCAGGACAGCCAGGGATGCTCACAGTCAGCTATTGAATGGACCACAGGGCCCCAATGGAGGAACTAGAGAAAGCACCCAAGGAACTAAAGGGAACTGCAACCCTATAGGTGGAACAACAATATGAACTAAGCAGTACCCCGGAGCTCTTGTCTCTAGCTGCATATGTATCAAAAGATGGCCTAGTCGGCCATCACTGCAAAGAGAGGCCCATTGGACTTGCAAACTTTATATGCCCCAGTACAGGGGAACGCCAGTGCCAAAAAGGGGGAGTGGGTGGGTAGGGGAGTGGGGGGGGGGTTATGGGGGACTTTTGGTATAGCATTGGAAATGTAAATGAGATAAATACCTAATAAAAAATGGAAAAAACAAAACAAAACAAAAATCCAAAAGAAAAACCAAACCAAACCAAACCAAAACCAAAACAAAAACAAAAACAAACAGAAACAATCTCTAGGTATTATCCCACACTTTTGAGGAGATCTCTGCAGAAAAATGAACACGTACTGTCTTATAGTGATGATCTATAGACAAATAGATGATTTCTTAATTCTTAATGATGATCCTATAAGAATTTCTAAAATTATACTAATTATTCAGCTCTTTTATAATAGAAGAGCTCTTACTGTCCTTTCTGATGTTAAAACTCCATTGAGAACTCTGCCAGTCTTGATGTTAATTGTTTCTGAGATAGCAAGCAGGCATCTACCACTTAGAGAGCACATTGCAAGAAGTTGTTAAACTATTAACAAACCATCATTAAAATGGAGCCAATGGTTTACTATAGGTGAAAGGACAGAGTATAAAATATTGTCTGGGTTTATCTATACAGAACTTCATTGTTATCTTAGTCACAGAAGTTATGGCTTCTCCTTACCGTGGGACAGAAGAGGTCTTTTCTTAATAGCAAGGCAGGATTATCCTTACTAAAGAGAACAGTGGTATCTTCTTACAGCCTTGGGTTTAATTCATTTACCAGAAAAGGATAGAAGCCTATTCTTTTTCTATGGAATAAAAATTGGAGCTCATTTTTCATCCAGAATGAATGAGCTCCTTCTGCAACATCACTTGTTCTTTTGATCCATATATATGTATGTATGTATGTGTGTATATGTGTGTGTGTGTGTGTGTGTGTGCGCGCGCATGCGCGCGCACACATGTGTATGTATGGAATTATACAATAAGTATGTAAGCTGGCCCAAGTGGTTTGAATGGAGATTTATAAATGTATGTGCATGAATCTGTATATGAATTTATGTAAATTTAATGCATATTTGCTTGTGTAAAAGTTTTTCCTTCAATGAGTATGATTCTTTTCTCCTGGTTCAATAGCAGTTTATTGTTCCAAACTTCCCCCTACCCTGACATGTGAGAGGCATTTGGACAAGAGGGAAATGGCTCTAGCAATTAATCCTTTACTTAATACCCTACTACAGTTTCTGGCTTCAAGTGGACTCGGGCAGGTCAGCTACAGAAGCAAAGTGACTTAGACTTAAGATAGGTAAACATTTAATTATTATACAGCAACCCTAAATATCTCATAAGACCAGGTCTCCTTGCAAATGCTCTTGCTTCTCTGCTGCCTCAAAAGAACCAAGAAGAAAGAACAGCTAGAACCCTCGCAGTATTCAGCAAAGACAATCTCCTTTTGTTGGAATATGGAGAAATTGAATTTTTGTAATAATAAAAATAGGTGAATTTCACCCTGAATTGTTAAAGAACAATCCCGAGAAGTGGTGTATGTTAACTGTATACTAAAGTTGAGGATTCCAAGTAACTGAAACTTGAATAAAAAGAAATTCTAGGTGAATCATGCATCCAAGTCTGAGGGATGGAGATATGTTTATGGAACTGGGATTCTACAGTTCTAATAGTACAGAATATTTCATTCAGGAGTTATGTGAGCCTAAAAGTCTTACTCTAACATTTTAATTATGCTGGCCCTCTTATACTAAACAATATCCAAAACACATTCAGATTAAGGCAAATAAGGAAAATCAATATATGTCTAGAAAACGATAGGCTCCATGATCCAATGAAAGTCAAAACAGTTCTTTTTTTCAAATAATAACTCACAATAATATCCAAGTAAAACATATGAGAAAGAGAAATGTTAAATTGCTGACTTAACTTATTTTCAGACTCCTGATCCCTGGTCTAGTGATATGCTGTTACAAAGTGATTCAAACATTTAATTTCATGTTTATTTACGTGGATAATGTGGTTATTTCATTTTATGTATTTTCTTGCTAGGTGAAGACTTTTAAAATAAGATATCAAGAGAAAAATACAGGGTTAGATTATTGATTTAAGTTGTAGTTTTCTAGCCGGGCAGCCATGGCACGTGCTTTAATGTCAGCTCTTGGGAGGCAGAGGCAGGCAGACTTCTGAGTTTACACCAGCTTCGACTACAGAGTGAGTTCCAGGAGAGCCAGGGCTACACAGAGAAACCCAGTCTCGAAAAACCAAAAGTTATATTTTTCTATAGTCTATAAACTGTTTTTATTGAATGTATCACTGTTCTTGGAATTTCAACCAAACCCCAAGGGCTGCTATTTCAAATTTCTTGCTATTCCATACACATAAAAGTTTTTCTACAGAGAGCATCGCCATTTCTTCTTAGATACAGACATATCTTTCTAGTGTCGCTTGTACAATGTGTTCAGTAGTACACTTACACATCACTTCTCCTTTATCCACTTCCTGACTGTATCCAGTTTCACTATACCCATGTACCTCAGAAAACAGCATCTCCTCTCTCTCTTCATCCACACCCTTCATTTCTTTCCGCATGATTGCATGTGCCAGTTCACTTGTTACAGTCAGAAGACAATCTCAGGTTTCCTTTCTCAGTTACTGTCTTTATCAGGCTTGGAGCTGCAAACCCCTTCAGCTCCATGGGTCCTTTCTCTAGCTCCTTCCCTGGGGACTCTGTGCTCCGTTCACTGGAGGATTTGCCTTTTCTAAACACCAAATTGTGACTGGTATGAGAGAGAGCGAGAAGCATGTGGGCTGTTGGTTTTCTGCTTAAACTGCTGCCCCTTCTATTGCTGCCTCCTAGGATGATATTAGGTGACTATGAGAGGGGATTTGGGGATCCCAAAAGTTTCCAGTAATACATTTAGATACAATTTGAGTTACTCCCAACAGATGGCTAATTACATCTATTGTGTGGTGATTTAGCTCACAGAGGCAATCTTATTACCCAGTTCTTGTTTGAAGAGAGGACAGCTCACTGTTTCCATGATGTTACACTAAATTTGGAAGGCACATTAGGGATAATCTCCAAGTCCTTCAGTGTAAAGATAGAGAAATTTACTTTGATGGAGTAAACGGGTAAATCACATGTGAAAAGAATTTATCAAATTATAATTCTGGGATTAAATATGTCAAGCAGCATGCCTACATACTGAGGGCAAGATTTATTCACAGTGTTTAGAAAACATTTAAAAAATAATGGAAC
This sequence comes from Mus musculus, assembly GCF_000001635.26. NCBI lineage: Eukaryota > Metazoa > Chordata > Mammalia > Rodentia > Muridae > Mus > Mus musculus. The sequence goes on along the minus strand of NC_000080.6, from coordinate 111,793,753 downwards.
CAATGATTTATATGCCATTATAAAGTATGATGAGTAAAGTAACAGAAAAGAAGAAAGGGTAATTTGAGATGATAAATGGTTATTCTCAGACTATGTGACAAAAGACATAACAGCTGGTCCAAACCTAGAAGATTAAGTGAAACTTTGATTCACAAATGTTACAAGAATGTGACAATATGCTTAAGAACAGAGAAAATCATGCTACCGGGAATTTGTAATGCGAGCATTAATAATGCTGATTTCAAGATGATGAGAGATGTGGCATTGAAAACAGTCAAATTTAAATTCCATTGCATGCCTTCAAAATGTTATTAAAGCTGGAAATTGATTTTCTTTCTGCTTTTGTTTATTATTGTTAAAAAGAAAACTCCACTCCAGAAAACATGACTTTCAGACAAACATATACACAGAAGATATGGATTGTTCAAGGTAGGGTCAAAGCTGCCTACTCTCAATGGCGGTACGTCTACAATCTGAATCCATTTTAGATTTTGTCTTTAAATTATGCACTATATATCAAATGCATCTACCATATGTTGGTTAATATTTGCTTGAATTTTTTAACATATCAAATTGCTTTAAGGTCACTATCACATGTCTCAAATCCAGGCACATATTTATCCTGTGATGCGTGCTCATTTAAAAGCTGTGCTAATTAGCTTTTATTTTCAACAGGGCACAACTGAGAGTCAACCTAGATGTATAAACTGGACACCACCTAGATGACTAGGAGATTTTGTGCTCTTTGATGATTGGTGTGGGATGATCGAGCCCATTGTGCATCACACTGTCTTCAGGGAGGTGGGACTGGGCCATATAAGAAAACTAGTTTAGCAAACATGTATATGACCTAGCAAGCATTGTACTTACATAGTAACATTTCTGATTTTGCCTCAGTGATGGTTTGTAACCTGAAAGCTTAAGCCATTTTCATCCCTGGTTTGGTTAAGTCACAATTTTTATCACAGCAATAGATTGAGAGTAACAAAAAATGTCTACCTATGTTTAAAATAAAAATTTAAGCTAATATTTAAAATCAATCAGGAATTATGGTAATAGCAATTATAGTATACAGTATAGATAGCACTAATTTTCATTCAGTATGCTCATAGTGTGCATATGAAAGTGCTTCCCATACATAATATAAATCTAAATTATCCCTCATATCTTTTGAATTATAAAAAAGATACTACTTTATCCTAGGATTTACAAAATATTGGAAGAGCTTATGGTCATAATGTCAATGAAGATGGACATAGTAAGTACCTTCTTGGGATGTTAAGATATAATAAAGAAGAAAAACAATCACAATAAACAAAATATTTACCAGAAAGAGATTGATAACTTTTATTGCCATGATATTATTCTATTTACACACACACACAAAGTATGTATGTGTGTGTGTGTGTGTGTGTGTGTGTGTGTGTGTGTGTGTGTGTGTGTACAACTTTGGAGAGACAGGCCACTGCATTCAGTATGCCAATATAAGTTTGTGCTTTTTGTTGCTTGTTTCATTGCTTTTGGATTTTAAAGAAAAGATATAATTGCAAAATTCAAGCTTGCCTTGAAACTGTGGTTCATCTGCCTCTAAATCCCAAGTGCTAGATTTACAAGGTGTGTCATGATCCTTGTCACAAACATATCAACTTGCATTTCTTTTTTTTTGGGGGGGGGGGGCATGAGACAAGTTTTCTCTGTATATCCCTGGCTGCCTTGGAACTCACTTTGTAGACCAGGCTGGCCTCAAACTCAGAAATCCACCTGTCTCTGCCTCCCAAGGGCTGGGATTAAAGGCGTGTGTCACCACTGCCCAGCCAACTTGCATTTCTCTTGTTCACTATGTGTTTAGGTATAGCTCTGTGAAATACCCTAGTATTCAAGAATGAGGCCTTGGTTTTCATATCTAACAAAAATAATGAAAAAGGATTAATCATATTTAAATTTTAAAGTGAAATTTGTTTCAGGGGATAAACGTAAAAAAAATCGATGCTACTTTGAAAATGTCTGGTTTCTTCTTTGTTTCAGAGATACACTTCCAGGAAAAACTTCATGTGAAAGTTTTACCCTTGGATTTTGTGGTCACCTCTCCCCAACAAAACTACAACAACAACAAAAGAAAAATGACAATGAGGACTATGCAAAGAGACTCTCTGAAAGTTTTTCTTTCAGATACCTCTCAAAAATTGTAGCATGAATTTAGGGAGGACAGAGAATGTCCTCCCTATGGCAGACCAAATAGTGCCCTGTGTCATAAGAAGCCCTCTATGGAAAAGAAACTTTTAGCATTCCTAGTCAATTGTTCAGCATGAATCCTTAACACTTAGTTAGCCATCACTGTGAATATGGACACCCTGTCAATATTTCTCAGATCCACTTACCTCTCCAGATTTACAACTGCTATCTTGAAGACCAGATCTTTGATTTTAAAGACAAGGTCTTATTCTGTTTGTCAGTTTGATCTTTAACTCACTGTATACTTCAGGGTCTCCTCAAAACATGTCATCCTCCTGCTTCAACTTTACAAATATTATAAGATGCATGCACCACTTAATCTGGACTTTTCAAATTTTAATTTAAACTTGACTACCGGCTGTATTGTTTTTAAATGCATCGAAACTGATCTACCAACGATGGGATGTTAGAAAGAGAAAGAGTAGAAATATCAGAGGGAGAGAGAAAGGAAGACAGGATGAAACATATGTTTTATATTACACATACTTTAAAGGTATACTGGGTGAATGGAGTCAAAGTAAGTGAAAATTTACTAATATAATAACAAGCTGTGTGGAAGTGGTAATGAGTTGTATAATCTATTGTCTCAGAGACCTTATACCTCTGGACAATGAACTTAACATGTTTGCAGTTGTTACATTGTATTGTGTATGGGGAAGTTTAATATTTTTCTCTGTGAACTCATAAGTATTGTAAATCTAAAATATTGACATTTCAAATTATTTGATTCCTCAATTTATATGACAGCTTCTAAGCTCATTGTGTCATTGGGTAGAGTCTAGAGAAATTTTATCTCATTATACAATTTGAAGATAAAAATAAGTCAATTAAATTATTCTTTTTTCTATTTCAATTTTAAATTTATTATTTTTATTAGATATTTTCTTAATTTATGCTTGAAATTTTATCTGCTTTCCTCATTTTGCCTCTAACCCCCCCCCCCCCATCCCATCCACCCTTCCCCTGCTCACTGACCCACCCACACCTGCTTCTCTGTCCTGGCATTCCCCTATACTGGGGCACTGAACCTTCACAGGACCAAGGGCCTCTCCTCTCATTGATGTCCCACAAGTCCATCCTCTCCTACATATGTGGCTGGAGCCTTGAGTCCCTCCTTGAAATTATTTTAATGGCATTCTGATGCACTCATAGGTTGGTGGCTAATCCAATTGTCATCAGAATTTCATCAACTGGAAACTGATGGGAAAAGCTGCAAAGACCCACCCCAAACACTCAGTGGATTCAGAGAAATCCCACAGAAGAGGGACGAAGAAGAATTACAGGAGTCAAAGAGTTTAAGGACACAACAAGAATTCTGCCCACAGAATAAACTAAGCAGAGTTCACAGAGGCTCACAGAAACTGAAGTCCCAATCAAAGCCCTGTGTGCCTGAGCTTGGTCCTTTGCATTTATGTTATGGTTGAGTACCTTGCTGTTCTTGTGGGGCTCCCAATAATCAAACTGTGTGGGGTTGTTTCTGACTCTTTTGCCTGTTCCTGGGACCCTCTTTTCCCTACATGGCCCATTTTATTTTATCTTGTTAGGCCATGTTCAATGGATATCACTGGGATGCCTACTCTTTTCTTCTGTCTCTCTTTGTTTCTTCTTCCTTCCTCCCTCCCTCCCTCCCTCCCTTCCTCCCTCCCTCCCTCCCTCCCTCCCTCTCTCCCTCCCTCCCTCCCCCCTCTCTTTCTCTCTCTTTCTTTCTTCTTCTTTCCTTTCTTTTTTCTTTCACTCATTTTTTTAAAGAAGAAACATGAAAGGAATTGATCTGGGAGAGAAACGATGTGGGAGAAGAACTGGGAGAAGTGGAAGGAGGAGAAGCTGCAGTTGGAATGTAATGTATGAAAAAACATTAAAATTATAAAAATAATATATGTCAAAATGGGTACTATTTCATCATTACTTAACTTTTTCTTAATTACTAACATCAATTTTCACCCACAAATGCCATGGATTCTGTGTTGTATGTTTTTTTTCTTTTTTTATTGGATACTTTATGTATTTACAATTCAAATGTTATCCATGTTTCCAGTGTCTCCTTGCAGAACACCCTCTTCATCCCCCCTCCCACTGTTTCTATGAGGATGCTCCCCCTCCCACCCACCCACTCCCAACTCATTGCTGTGGCATTTCTCTGCACTGGAGAATTGAGCCTTTACTGGACCAAGGGCTTCTCCTACTGATGCCAGATAAGGCCATTCTCTGCTACATATGTACCGGTGTCCATGGGTCTCTCCATGTATTGTCTTTGGTTGGTGGTTTAGTCCCTGGGATCTCTGGGGAATTTGGTTGGTGATATTGTTGTTCTTCCTATGGGGTTGCTAACCCCTTCAGTTACTTCAGTCCTTTCTCCAACTTCTCCATTGTGGACCCTGTACTAAATCTAATGGTTGGCTGCAAGCATCTACCTCTGTATTTGTCAGGCTCTGGCAGAGCTTCTCAGAAGACAGCTATAACAGGCTCCTGTCAGCAATCACTTCTTGGCATCCATAAAAGTGTCTGTGCTGTACTTTTATATGTTCATAAAATGTGTATATCGAAGATAATATTTATATTTAATAGATGAATTAACAAAATTTTCCTTATAGTCTTCAATGATACTTTACATTTATACTGCAAAGGAAATAACACTTTTACAAAAGTAACTTTGGTCATTCCATGTCTTCCATGGTCACAGTTATTACAAGAGACAGACCAAAGATTAACTTATTTTAGGTCATCTTGTTGAAGCTTCATGGTAATCAATTGCTCTGTTATCATAGCCTATTATCGTTTGTTTAAAAAAATGGTCATAGTATTTCTGTGCTGTAGTGAGACATTGTATGAAAATATTTCTCATATTCAAAGAGACTGAACTTCTACTGGATCTCACAGTCAAGTGAAAAATGCACATTGAGATCACATAAGGCTCATCCTAGTATCCTGATGTATACTTAGCCTATGTGAACTCGGCCTGCCTTCATAAAAACGAGGCAGTGCCTTCAATTTTTCATGCAACTGCTTTTTACAAACAAAGTTAATATGTAGATTTAATCTCATGTAATATATTCTTCCAAGTATCTGACCCAGAGTAATGTACATGACCATATATGTGGTGACACAATCTTTTCCTGAAAAAAAAATGTAGATCATATGGTTGAAAAGCAAATATCCATCACACATATTAGAAACATGTGGAAATATCTTGATAACATATATTTGTATGATTGTTTACTATTTTGTGTCATTTGAGTTTTATGAAATGACTTCTGACCCAGTAAACTTCATTGAATTTTTTTGTAACGTATCTTTCTCCAATTTCTCGGCCATGATCTCTGTGCTGTTCAATTAGCACATAAGTGATATTTTTCTTACAGCAGATATAGGGCAAGTCAGGTGTCAGGCAATGTTCAATCAGGCACAGACACAGACAACAGAAGACTACAGATGTGCTACTAGTCACTGATCATGACGGCCAGATGGAAGAAACAGAGAGGAAAATTCAGATTTGGGCTTGCTCTTGGTCAAATTAACCCAGGAGGAAGTCTGTGTTTTTATTCCTTAATGTGACACCAACACATTTTTGTGCCTCTGAAATTATCTTTAATGCATTAAGTGTTGCATTATGTAAAGACCTGGCTCCTCACAGTGAAAGAACTATTCCTTGAGAGAAAGGCATTCTAGAATTTGAGTTAAATACCTGATATCAACAGGATATAATTTATAACAGCCTTACTCTACCACAAAATGACCTACTCTAATTTTCTGTAGAAAGTCTGTGTTTAGGGGAATAAAAGGAATTGACAAAATATAAGAGATTCTCATCCTTGTAAATTAAATCTTTGAACTCAGACTCACTTATCCTGCAATCTGTATTTCTTCTAAAATAGAGAGATAAACGATAATTTTCTTCTTTTTATCTCTGAGACATAAGACAAAGATGAAAATTGACTTTATTTTTCATCTTAAAGTATATAAGTGAAGGTTCCTAACCTTTATATATTTAAACAGATTAGGATAAAATGAGATTTTGTGGTATATTGCTATTATATATGATATGTGATATATGTATATATATATGTATATATATATATATATATGTAGAGAGAGAGAGAGAGTCTAAAACTGATAGAAAAGTAATACTGTCTATGTATGTAAAAAATGTGGAATCAGAAAGTAATGTCTTGCTTTATTGGTTTAGTCCTTTTTATAATAAGATAACAAAAGAATCAAGGCATATTAACCCTATAAAGAAGAGTTCATTTAGTCCACAGATTTGGAGATTCAAAAACATGCTGCTAACAACTGCTTCAAAATGTCAAAGACCTGTATCATGTAATGATAAAAGTAAGTATGTGGCTATAAGATTTATTTCTGAGGTGAGAGCTACTATGATTCAGAATCTCTCTGATGGTATAAACCCATGTTACTTCAGACTTCACACATGTCTCCAGATATGTTAGCTATGTATTCTGAATCAAAAGACCCCTCAAAGAAAGGTATAATATCCATAAGGATCAGACTGTGAATGGAATTATCATGACTCACCACTTCCCTCAAAGCAGAAATGATGGCTGAGAGAGTAAGAGATAACATGTCCTAAATCTCAACCAATTTTTATAAATCCAAATATTCTCTGACACGTCCATTTTAGGATTCCTGGTCACATTCTGTTCATCGGGAAACTACAATGTGGGGTGTACAGCACACATATATGGGATAAATGTGAGTCCAACATGTATAGAAAGTAGGCAAAGGATAATTCCAGTAAAATATGGCTGAGGCTAGAGATGGCTGATACACTCTGGTATGGACACATATACCTACAATTTAAAATGCCCAACTGTTAGCCATGTCAATCACTGATATGAAACCAAAAGAAAAAAAGATCAGAAAGTTCCAAGAAGCTTCTAATGTATCATGACTGCTCTAGAATTCATGGAAAATGTTATCTATATGACCTCAATTGACTTATCTAAGTCTAAGCGACATCTAGATAAGCTTAAAAGCCAGGTATTTCTTTTTTTTTTTATTTTTATTAGGTATTTTCCTCATTTACATTTCCAGTGCTATCACAAAAGTCCCCCTTAGTCTCCCCACCACTCCCCAACCCACCCTATCCCACTTCTTGGCACTGGTGTTCCCCTGTACTGAGGCATATAAAGTTTGCACGACCTCCGGGCCTCTCTTTCCAATGATGGCCAACTAAGCCATCTTCTGATCCATATGCAGCTAGGGATATGAGCTCCAGGGGGTACTGGTTAGTTCATATTGTTGTTCCACATATAGGGTAGCAGATCTCTTTAGCTCCTTGGATACTTTCTCTAGCTTGTCCATTGGGGGCCCTGTGATCCATTCAATAGCTGACTGTGAGCATCCACTTCTGTGTTTGCTAGGCCCCAGCATAGTCTCAGAAGAGACAGCTATATCAGGCTCCTTTCAGCAAAATATTGCTAGTGTATGCAATGGTGTCTGCGTTTGGTGGCTGATTATGGGATGGATCCCCGGATATGGTAGGCTCTAGATGGTCCATCCTTTTGTCTCAGCTCTAAAATTTGTCTCTGTAACTCCTTCCATGGGTGTACTGTTCCCGATTCTAAGAAGGGGCAGAGTGTCCACACTTTGGTCTTCATTCTTCTTGAGTTTCATGTGCTTTGTATCTTGTATCTTGGGTATTCTAAGTTTCTGGGCTAATATCCACTTATCAGTGAGAACATATCATGTGAGTTCTTTTGTGATTGGGTTACCTCACTCAGGATGATGCCCTCCAGGTCAATCCATTTGCCTAGGAATTTCATAAATTAATTCTTTTTAATAGCTGAGTAGTACTCCATTGTGTAAATGTACCACATTTTCTGTATCAATTCCTCTTTTGAAGGGCATCTGGGTTCTTTCGAGCATCTGGCTATTATAAATAAGGCTGCTATGAACATAGTGGAGCATGTTTCTTTTTTACTAGTTGGAACATCTTCTGGATATATGCCCAGGAGAGGTATTGCGGGATCCTCTGGTAGTAACATGTCCAATTTTCTGAGGAACCGCCAGACTGATTTCCAGAGTGGTTGTACAAGCTTGCAATACCACCAGCAATGGAGGAGTGTTCCTCTTTCTCCATATCCTCACCAGCATCTGCTGTCACATGAATTTTTGATCTTACCCATTCTGACTGGTGTGAGATGGAATCTCAGGGATGTTTTGAATTGCATTTCCATGATGATTAAGGATGCTGAACATGTATTCAGGTGCTTCTCAGTTATTCGGGTTTCCTCAGGTGAGAATTCTTTGTTCAGCTCTGAGCCCCATTTTTTAATGGGGTTATCTGATTTTCTGGAGTCCACCTTCTTCAGTTCTTTATATATAATAGATATTAGTCCCCTAACTGATTTAGGATAGGTAAAGATCCTTTCCCAATCTGTTGATGGCCTTTTTGTCTTATTGACAGTGTCTTTTGCCTTACAGAAGCTTTGCAATTTTATGAAGTCCCATTTGTCAGTTCTCGATCTTACAGCACAAGCCATTGCTGTTCTATTCAGGAATTTTCCCCCTATGCCCATATCTTTGAGGCTTTTCCCCACTTTTTCCTCTATAATTTCACTGTCTCTGGTTTTATGTGGAGTTCCTTGATGCACTTATGTGCACCTTAGTACTAAAAGATAGGAATGGATCGAATTCTTCTACATGTTAACCGCCAGTTGTGCCAGCACCATTTGTTTAAAATGCTGTTTTTTTTCCACTGGATGGTTTTAGCTCCCTTGTCAAAGATCAAGTGACCATAGGTGTGTGGGTTCATTTCTGGGTCTTCAATTCTATTCCACTGGTCTAATTGTCTGTCGCTTTACCAGTACCATGCAGTTTTTATCACAATTGCTCTGTAGTACAGCTTTAGTTCAGGCATGGTTATTCCACCAGTGGTTCTTTTATCCTTGAGAAGAGTTTTTGCTATCCGAGGTTTTTTGTTATTCCAGATGAATTTTCAGATTGCCCTTTCTAATTCGTTGAAGAATTGAGTTGGAATTTTGATGGGGATTGCATTGAATCTATAGATTACTTTTGCCTAGATAGCCATTTTTACTATATCGATCCTGCCAATCCATGAGCATGGGGGATATTTCCAGCTTCTGAGATCTTCTTTAATTTCTTTCTTCAGAGACTTGAAGTTCTTTTCATACAGATCTTTCACTTCCTTAGAGTCACACCAAGGTATTTTGTATTATTTGTGACTATTGAGAAGGGTGTTGTATCCCTAATTTCTTTCTCAGTCTGTTTATTCTTTGTGTAGATAAAGGCCATTGACTTGTTTGAGTTAATTTTATATCCAGCCACTTCACCGAAGCTGTTTATCAGGTTTAGGAGTTCTCTGGTGGAATATTTAGGGTCACTTATATATACTATCATATCATCTGCAAAAAGTGATATTTTGACTTCTTCCTTTCCAATTTGTATCCCCTTGATCTCCTTTTGTTGTCGAATTGCTCTGGCTAGGACTTCAAGTACAATGTTGAATAGGTAGGGGAAAAGTGGGCAGCCTTGTCTAGTCCCTGTATTTAGTGGGATTGCTGAAAGCTTCTCACCATTTACTTTGATGATGGCTACTGGTTTGCTGTAGATTGCTTTTATCATGTTTAGGTATGGGACTTGAATTCCTGATTTTCCAAAACTTTTATCATGAATGGATGTTGGTTTTTGTCAAATGCTTTCTCCACTTCTAACAAGAAGATCATGTGGTTTTGTCTTTGAGTTTGTTTATATAGTGGATTACATTGATGGATTTTCGTATATTAATCCATCCCTGCATCCCTGGAATAAAACCTACTTGGTCAGGATGGATGATTGTTTTAGTGTGTTCTTGGATTCGGTTAGCAAGAATTTTATTGAGTATTTTTGCATCGATATTCATAAGGGAAATTGGTCTGAAGTTCTCTATCTTTGTTGGATCTTTCTGTGGTTTAGGTATCAGAGTAATTGTGGCTTCATAGAATGAATTGGGTAGAGTACCTTCTGCTTCTATTTTGTGGAATAGTTTGAGAAGAACTGGAATTAGATCTTTGAAGGTCTTATAGAACTCTGTACTAAACCCATCTGGTCCTAGGCTTTTTTTTGGTTGGGAGACTATTAATGACTGCTTCTATTTCTTTAGGGGATATGGGACTGTTTAGATCACTAACTTGATCCTGATTTAACTTTGGTACCTGGTATCCGTCTAGAAATTTGTCCATTTCATCCAGGTTTTCCAGTTTTGTTGAGTATAGCCTTTTGTAGAAGGATCTGATGGTGTTTTGGATTTCCTCAGGATCTGTTGTTATGTCTCCCTTTTCAGTTCTGATTTTGTTAATTAGGATGCTGCGCCCGTGACCTCTAGTGAGTCTGGATAAGGGTTTATCTATCTTGTTGACTTTCTCAAAGAGCCAACTCCTCCTTTGGTTGATTCTTCTTGTTTCCACTTGGTTGATTTTGCCTCTGAGTTTGATTATTTCCTGCCATCTACTCCTCTTGGGTGAATTTGCTTCCTTTTGTTCTAGAGCTTTTAGGTGTGTTGTCAAGCTGCTAGTGTGTGCCCTCCCTCTAGTTTCTTTTTGGAGGCACTCAGAGCTATGAGTTTCCCTCTTAGATGTGTTTTTATTGTGTCCCATAAGTTTGGGTATGTTGTGTCTTCATTTTCATTAAACTCTAAAAAGTCTAATTTCTTTCTTTATTCCTTCCATGACCAAGGTATCATTGAGAAGAGTTTTGCAGTTTCCACGTGAATGGTGGCTTTCTTTTATTTATGTTGTTATTGAAGATCAGCCTTAGTCCATGGTGATCTGATATGATGTATGGGACAATTTCAATATTTTTGTATCTGTTGAGGCCTGTTTTGTGACCAATTATATGGTCAATTTTGGAGAAGGTACCATGAGGTGCTGAGAAGAAGGTATATCCTTTTGTTTTAGCATAAAATGTTCTGTAGATATATGTTAAATCCATTTTTTTTCATAAATTCTGTTAGTTTCACTGTGTTCCCTGTTTGGTTTCTGTTTCCAGGACCTGTCGATTGATGAAAGTGGTGTGTTGAAGTCTTTCGCTATTATTGTGTGAGGTGCAATGTGTGCTTTGAGCTTTACTAAAGTTTCTTTTATGAATGTGGCTGCATTTGGAGTATAGATAATCAGAATTAAGAGTTCCTCTTCGAGGATTTTACCTTTGATGAGTATGAAGTCTCCCTCCTTGTTTTTTTTGATAACTTTGGGTTGGAAGTTGATTTTATTTGATATTAGAATGGCTACTCCTGCTTGTTTTTTCAGACCATTTGCTTGGAAAATTGTTTTGCAGCCTTTCACTCTTAGGTAGTGTCTGTCTTTTTCCCTGAGATGGGTTTCCTGTAAGCAGCAAAATTTTGGGTCCTGTTTGTGTACCCAGTCTGTTAGTCTATGTCTTTTTATTGGGGAGTTGGGTCCATTGATATTAAGAGATATTAAGGAAAAGTAATTGTTGCTTCCTATTATTTTTGTTGTTAGAGTTGGCATTCTGTTCTTGTGGCTGTCTTCTTTTTGGTTTGTTGACGGATTACTTTCTTGTTTTTTCTAAGATGTGGTTATCGTCCTTGAGTTTTTTTGTTTGTTTGTTGTTGTTGTTGTTGTTGTTGTTGTTGTTGTTTTTTCTGTTATTATCCTTTGAAGGGCTGGATTCGTGGAAAGATAATGTGTGAATTTGGTTTTGATGTGGAATACTTTGTTTTCTCCATCTATTGAGAGTTTGGCTGGGTATAGTAGCCTGGGCTGGCATTTGTGTTCTCTTATTGTTTGTATAACATCTGTCCAGGATCTTCTGGCTTTCATAGTCTCTGGTGAAAAGTCTGGTGTAATTCTGATAAGCCTGCCTTTATATGTTAGTCGACCTTTTTCCCTTACTGCTTTTAATATTCTATCTTTATTTAGTGCATTTGTTGTTCTGTTTATTATGTGTCGGGAGGAATTTCTTTTCTGGTCCAGTCTATTTGGAGTTCTGTAGGCTTCTCTTTCATGAAGTTCATGGGCATCTCTTTCTTTAAGTTTGGGAAGTTTTCTTCTATTATTTTGTTGAAGATATTTGCTGGCCCTTTAAGTTGAAAATCTTCATTCTCATCTACTCCTATTATCCGTAGGTTTGGCCTTCTCATTGTGTCCTTGGAAGTTTTGAATTAGGATCTTTTTGCATTTTCCATTTTCTTTGATTTTTGTGCCGATATTCTTTATGGAATCTTCTGCACCTGAGATTCTCTCTTCCATTTCTTGTATTCTGTTGCTGATGCTTGCATCTATGATTCCATATTTCTTTCCTAGGGTTTCTATCTCTAGCATTGCCTCATTTTGGGTTTTCTTTATTGTGTCTACTTTGCTTTTTAGGTCTAGTATGGTTTTCCCATGACCTGTTTAGATGTGTTTTCCTGTTTTTCTTTAAGGACTTCTACCTGTTTGCTTGTGTTTTTGTGTTTTTCTTTAAGGACTTGTAACTCTTTAGCAGCATTTTCCTGTATTTCTTTACGTGAGTTATTAAAGTCCTTTGTGATGTCCTCTACCATCATCATGAGATATGCTTTTAAATCCGGATCTAGCTTTTCGGGTGTTTTGGGGTGCCCAGGACTGGGTGAGGTGGGAGTGCTGTGTTCTGATGGTGGTGAGTGGTCTTGGCTTCTGTTAGTAAGATTCTTACATTTGCCTCTCGCCATCTGGTAATCTCTGGGGTCAGTTGTTATAGTTGTCTCTGGTTATAGATTGTTCCTCTGATGATTCTGTTAGCCTCTATCAGCAGATCTGGGAGACTAGCTCTCTCCTCTGAGTTTCAGTGGTCAGAGCACTCTCTGCAGGCAAGCTCGCCTCTTGCTGAGAAGGTGCCCAGATATCTGGTGTTCGAACCTGTCTCCTGGCAGAAGTTGTGTTCCACTCACCAGAGGTCCTAAGATCCTGTGGAGAGTGCTCTGGGGACCTTGGGAGTGTCTGCTGACTCCGTGCCCAAGGTGACCCGGTGCTGGGCCCAACTGGAAGGGACTTGTGACCCTGGTCAGTCCAGGTTTTCTGCTTCCCCAATTAATGTTGTCTCAGGTCCCATGTGATTGGATTGGAACAGAAGTTGTTTTCCACTCACCAGAGGTCCTAAGATCCTGTGGAGAGTGCTCTGTGGACCTTGGGGGTGTCCCAGGTCTTTCTTTTTGAATCTAGACATAAAATCATCTCTAGCCCAGAGTCTTAATTCACATTTTGTATTGCTTTATTCTCACACCAAATTTTCTTTATATATATATATATATTATTTCTGAATTACACTCTAAAATAATGAAAAGGGTTATACTTATATTTCTAAGATTTATGATAATTCTAATTATAAACAATGAAGATCAATATTCACATTTATGAATATTCATATTTGAAAAGCATATTTATGTGTTTCTCCACAATTTGAGATGCTCCCATCAATTTTCTGTTTTGATGTATTCCACACTTGAAGTTGGATTATTTGTTCTGTAAGATGTAGTTTCTTGTGTTATTTATATATTTTAGATATTAGACCTCTATCAGATGTGGAACTATTAGAAAATAAATCTTTCATATTCTATAAGCTGCCTTTTTGCCTGCTTAGCAATGTCTTTTGCCTTTCAGAAGATTTTCAGTTTTATGAATTTTTATTTCAAAATATTTGCATTGATTGCTTGGAAATTCACATTATACACCCCCTAAACATTCACTTCCCTATCCTCCCAGATCTGCCTTTCCCCTCTTGTAAACTCCCTTCCCTCAAAAAAGAAGAATACTGTGCAATTTGTGGTGACCATATACTCACTAACGCATGGTTAAACTTCCTGTGGTAAGCCCAATAGAGAAAACTGACTCCTTCCCCATCTGCCCCACTACAAGAATCAATCATTCTGTAGAGAGTTATGTATACTTCAACATCCTTATTAGAATTATTAAGAGTTTTTTTCAGGCTCCACCCAGTAGTTGACTGAAACAGATGCAGAGACCCTCAGCCAAATAACGGATGGTGTTCAGGAACTCCTATGGAAGAGTTGGGGAAAGGATTGAACTCCATGAAAGTGATAGGAACTCCAGAGGAAGACAGAGTCAATTATCCTGGATCCATGGAGCTCTCAGAGACTGAGGAACCAACCAACAAGCATACACCAGGGACCAACTCCCTCCCACCCCCTGGCACACATATAGCAGATTTAGAGATCGGTCTCCATCCAGGTTTCCAAACTACATGAGTGGCGCTTGTTCCTAAAGCTGTTGCCTCTCTGTAGAATCTGTTTTCCCACTTGGCTGCCTTATCTGGCCTCAGTTAGAGAGGATATGCTTAATACTGCAGAGACTTGATGTACCATGGTGGGTGGATAACCAATGGGTCCCCTCCCTGACAGAAGAGAATGGGATGGAGATGGAGATGAAAAACAGACTCTATGATGGGGGAACAGGATAGGCAGGGCAGTGATTAAAATGTAAAAATAATTAATAATTAATTAATGGGCATAAAAAGAGCTTTTTTTTCTGATGACTTCCTGTCGAGCCTACTACTTTGGTGGAGTGTTTCTGGTGGGGATAGGAGTAGGGAATCATTGATGTCTGTCAGACCACAGACATCAGCATGGCCCTCTGCTGCAGCATGGACCTTGAACACTGCCATAGACCATGATGACAACAAGTTCTCCTTGGACATCAACTTGCACTCTTGGGCAACACAGGCCACCGACATCCACCTGGAGCTCAGTCGAAGTACCAACCAAAGACATCAAAGTTTGTTTATCTTAGTACCTGAGATATAAGGGTTCTGTACCGAAAGTTATTTCCTGTTCAAAACTGTTCCCTACTTTTTCTATCACGTTCATAGTATATAGTTTTATGTTGAGGACTTTAATCCACCTGGACTTGAATTTTGTGTAGGGTGAAAAATTTATATCTATTTACCTTTTTCTACATTCAGACATCCACTATTTCCCAGTATATTATAGTTTGTTTGTTTGTTTGTTGTTTTTTTGTGTTGTTTTGTTTTGGGGGAGAGGAGGTGCAAGAAGTTACACTGAAGGTTACAGAAACAGAAACCTAGACATGAACCCAGTCACAAACCCTTTCAACTACAACCTATTATTCCTGCAAGAAGTACTGCATGCATCAAAGGTAGTTCAGAACTTGGGGTGGGCAGGCAATCAATGTTTGGTTTAACAGGAAGCCAGTGCCACAAGAGGGAGCCAATACCCTACACTGCCTGGATGGTAAGGATCCAGAGACTAGACAGCCCAGATTCCTAAGTTAGAACCAAACACAACTAGTTACAAAGACTTACTGAAATGATTTCTAGTGATAGTCTACTGTATGCAGATCAGTGCCTTGTCCAGACATCATCTGAGAGCTTTCCTCTGGCAGCGGATTGGAGCAAGGGAAGAGACCCACAGCCAGGCCTTATGTGGAGAGAGTCTAAATTGGAGGTTTCCATTTGGGTTACTATCCTTAGAAGTAAGGGAACCCGGTGAAAGAGGAAAAGAAAAGATTGCAGAAGTCAGATGAAAGCATGGAGATAGAGAACAACAGGGGTCCACGGCCCACTGAGCCAATGATGCAATACTCAAATGAGCCCCGAGAAGTGGAAGCAGCAAGTGAGGAGCCTGGGGGTCTGCACCAGGTCCTCTGTGCATGTCGTGGATGGAACTTCTCAGGTATCTCTCTGACTATTTTGTGTGCTCTTGGGACTCTTTTTCTCCTATTGAATTCCCTTGTCCAGCCTAGATATGAGGGCTTTTGCCTTGTCTTATTTTATTCTGTTTGGTCCTGCTTTGCTGTTGTATCTTGGGAGAGGAAATGAAGGGGCTGTGGATGCAGAGGAGAGATGCAGATGTGCTAGGAGGAGGAGGAGAGAGAAGAAACTGTGGTTGGGATGTACTTTTGAGAAAGGAATCTACGTTCAGTTATTTTTTTCATTATAAAAGAATATTTATTCTAATATGATTATAGATTTGTCAACAAATCTGTTATCTTCATATCTTATATCATTCATGAATTTGATAGAACGTAATTGGTGATGACTAGGCACGTGGAAACAGGGCTCTGGTGCTGGAGGAGAGACTGGAGACATTAGCAGTTCTAAGAAATGGATGTTTCTCACCACCTCACACACACTTAAGTTAGCCCCTGTTTTAAATTGTGTCTACTCAATCCTATTTGGATTCAGAACACAGCTCAGTTGCTACATTCCTAAAAATATCTTCACGTATTTCCTAAGCAATATTACAAGTGCATTAAAAGTTCAATTGTCATTTAAATAAATTTTCTACTTACAAATTTACAGACATTTTTTTGTAAGCCTGAACTAATAAAGTGCTTATCTGCCTCATGGTAAAAGCTAACAGATTGCATTTAATAGATGGCTATATTTAACATATAGCATGTCTATGTCTATTGATGTGTTGATGCATTGCAGTCTGAGTACAGTAACTGGCATATGATACATGTGTAGCAAATGGCAATATTTACTATCTTAAACAATACTATACTTATGAGAGGTTGTCATTTTCAAGGCAAAAGTACCAAGAAAAAAATTCTGACAGTTCAGCCATGATGCAGATTTGATAACAGAGCAGCTACTTAACAAATGTGAGGAATTCTATGCTTTAATGTCTTCTTGCTTCGTTGTGTATTTGAAGCTATAAACTAAATGGCCTTTTCTATCTTTGAATTATCTATGAGTTGTAAACATAAAAAAATCTGTGAAAATTTTTCAAAAGGCCTTGCAACATTTGGAAAAAGTAACTTGGCCCAAGAATTAGCCATATGTTGCTGTACTAAAGATTTGCTAAAATCAGTTTCTTGACTGAATTTTTTCTTAAAACTTCCTATAAGATTTAAAAAGTCATTCTGGTTGTATTTTAAATTATAGAAGCTGCTCAAGGTTTTACATTGTTTATTTCTATACACAAAAGACATGTTTTAAATAATTTAAAGATTTGAAATATAGTATTTATTTTCCTTACATCAATAAATCATGCACAAGCACAAACAGAAAGATATAATATGGCAAAGTAGATGGATTCATAATCATTTCAGAATGATAATTGTAAAACTTCCCAGGATACAGAAAGAGCATGTTTCTTGCATGTTTCTTCGATCCTTACATTACATTGGTATATTTCAATGATGATGAACTGACCATATCTGGGTCACTCTTGTTGAAAAATGCATGAGGGAGGAAATGAAGCATAGAGAATCCATGTTAGAAGGAAGTGCTGTCCTAATGGAACAGAGATTAACTTGTTAAGCGACAATTTTTAATATACAGGGTTAGTATTTGCTTTCTTACATGATCCATATATGATATTTTAGGTGAATATTCATCTGCAGATCTCCATGAAAGTTGTAAATACGAATGGAAATATGAAGGTTCAACTTCAGAGTATATGTTATTCATCAGTAATTATCACCTTTTCCTATAGATCATCTTGAGGTATGTTAGTGCAATTTGTGAAGATATGTAGTGCATCTACCAGAGTATTAATTTTCTGGGGCTTTGAATAAACCAAGAAATTACATGAGAAGAAATAAAGAAATTTAAAGATTCCTGGTCTGTGTATGTGACTGTCTTTAAGGATATATCCTGGGAAGCTGTTTACTACCTCTTGGTCCATTATCTATCATTAGCAAATATGCAAAAAGAGGAGCTCAGTCATGATCACAAGGATATTATAGAACTGCTGCTTCTCTCATATAGAATTTGTTTAAAATTAGGCTATGTACAATATCCTTGCTAAAGTTCACTTGCAGTTTTGAGTGTGAAAGAAATGTTCACACTGCTAGAGTAGACCCAAATGATTATAAATCCTAAAAGAGGATGACCCTGTATGATGTAATATGAAATATTCATTAATATTGACTCAACTGTCCAATTGTCTAACATGGTTGTATGTTTTTCTATATTTTACTTAGCACAGCTCTAAAACAGAACACTGTACGGTGAAAAATGTAAAGTCTAAAGGACTGAGTTTATTCCTACTCTGTTATATTGGCAAACTAAATGGGTTTACTGCATCATAAATCATTTTTGGTTAAGGGAAGATAATGATTTACATGGTTAGAAAAAGTCCCTTAGCTTTGAGATTACAGATGTCTGAGGGAGAAAAGAAAAAAAAAAAAAAAACTATGAGACCAGAGAAGGCATATTGAAAGAATAGTTAAAGGTAAGTACTTGGAATATAATCAGGCCATAGTGAGCTATTAGGAAACAGTTGAGATTAAAAATGAATATAATTTGATGACAATAGAAAGATGAGAGCTTTTTAAATGTTTTTTCCATAAATTGAAAAGAATGTTATTCCTGTTAAAATTAAATGCAAATTTAATTTTATACACTTAATACACTTATTATGTGCTAGAGAATATAGTCAGAATAATATTTAATAATTAGGAAAATAATTTATCAACATCTTATGTATAGTGGTTGAGTTCACTGATAACGACATATAATGAAATAGCTAATATTCTTTCAAATAAATGTTTTGATAACCCAAGGCGTTGAAGGAGTCTGCAACCCTATAGGTGTAACAACAATATGAACTAACCAGTACCCCCAGAGCTCTTGTCTTTAGCTGCATATGTATCAAAAGATGGCCTAGTCGGCCATCACTGGAAAGAGAGGCCCCTTGGTCTTGCAAATGTTATATGCCCCAGTACAGGGGAACGCCAGGGCCAAGAAGTGGGAGTGGGTGGGTAGGGGAGCAAGATATGGGGAGGGTATAGGGACTTTCAGGATAGCATTTGATATGTAATAAAGAAAATATCTAATAAAAAAGAAAGATAAATATGTATTGAGCACCTATATACTTACTTAATGAGACTGATCAAGGCTGAGCTCAAAAAAAAAAGTGGCTTAAAATAATATAAATAGACTTGGAGATTTTAAATGAGTAGCTCATGTAATTACCTGAACTTTTTCCATTTCGAACATTTCATTGATTACATTCTTGATTATAGAGCACTTAACAGTAAACTATGAATGGAGACCATAAAAATACCGCAAATAAAAGTAACCGAAATTTAACTTCAGTCAAGATAGTATCATTCACAAATTTCATAAGATACAACTTGAAAATGGAAATGTTATAGCTGTGTATGGTGACACGTGCCTTTAATTCCAGTACACTGGGATGTAGAAGAAGTTCATTCTCTGAATTCAGAGTTGAGTTCCAAGCCAGTCTGTGCTAAATGATGAAATCCTGTCTTAGAGATGACATTAAAAATAATATAAATAATGGTAATGATACAATTGCTAAATAATAATAATGATGATGATGATGATGATAATAATAATAATAATAATATGGTTTGAATGAGGACCGGCCCATAGGCTCATATGGTCTTAAGTTTGTGTCTTTGATGTACAGTTAGTGGAACTGTTTGTGAATAATCAGGAGGTGTCGCCTTGCAAGAGAAGTTAGGTGACTGGATCTGGAATTCGTCCAAGGCCAGCTTGACCTACATAGTGTGGTCAAATGCCCACCCTCACAAACTTAGTATGAGGCATTTAACTTATAAACAAGTTAAAAAAAAAACAGGAGTGATGGAATATAATTACATTAGTAAGAAAATATCTGTTGGACGCATGCTAGAGAGATGGAGATATCAAAGAAAGAGAATACAAAAAAATAATTATAAATAAAATCTGAATTATTACAGAAACAAATCTATCTTAAAAAAAAACCCTATGAGTTAAAAGAGATTCACAATCAGGAATAAACATAACTGAAAACTGAACTTTGTGCCAAATATTAAAACATATAACCTTCACCAATTACAGATGGCATATTCGGAACACCACTTTAGTCATAGGGTAAGGATTAATGAAGCCAATCACACTTGTAGATGACCTATATAGATGAACTTGTAGATAACAAACTCATACAAAAATAAAACCAAGCCACATCTATAAACTAAATTCTAGCTTATTAAAATTGATAGATGATCCAGTATTTTCTGTTTCAGTCCTTATGAATTAATAGAAAATTGTCAACAAATTGAAGGAGCTGAGATAGTGCTACACTGGCGTTTTTAATTCTTTAGCCTGTGGTAATTTGTCATGGGATTTAACCAACCTTTGCCTATATACACTTTATGTTTTACTTAAAGCCTTTACATTTAGATTTATGAGAAAAATAATTACTACCTATATTAAAATTAAATGTAGGTAAAGTTTGTAAGCACAGAAGTTAAACAGAAGAGTTGTTTTCCAAAAATCTCAGTTGGAGTCATTTTTGTCTTTCCCATTGTGTGTGTGTGTGTGTGTGTGTGTGTGTGTGTGTGTGTTTACATTGGATGGAAACATCTGAGCATGGGTGCACATAAACGTAAAGGCCCAAGGTTGGTGTGAGGAACTATCCCTGGTTAAACTTCCATCACCATTCATTGTGTTTTTTGAGAAACATCTTTTAATCAAATCCAATGTTGAATATTATGGCTAGTCCTATTGGCCAACAAGCTCTGCATTTTGTCTCTACTTTCCAAGGTAAAATTATAAGCAGATTACCACATCTACACATAAGTCCTGGTGATCTGAATTCTGGCCCTAACATATATGCAATATAGGGGTGTGAATATGCTTTTCCCCATATTCCTGGGTATGTGAATACTTGGTCAACAGTTGGTGATGTTGTTTTATGAAGATTACGAGGTGCAGCACACCTGCATGAAATGTATCACCAGATACTGGCTTTAAGGTTTCCAATCCACAGTTTGTTCTCTCGGTTTCCTCCTCGAAGTGTAGATGTGAGTTCTCAGCTGTTCCTGTCACCAAGCCTTACTTGATCACATATTTCCCTAAGGCGATGGTTATGGAATTATATCACTCTAGAACTGAAGGCCAAATTCCTTTTGTAACTTGCCTATATACTGCTGTTTTGTCACAGAAGCAGGAAAACAAAAACAAAAAACAAACACAAAAACAAAAATCAAGAAATGCAGCCAATAATTAGTCACTGAGCCAACTTTCCAGTACCCGGGGTCTCTTTGTCTGTTTTTCCTAAAGATTCACTTACATTCACTACTGCAACCTATGTAAACTGTGTGCACCTTTGTAGATATGTGCATGTGAGCACAGATCCCCCAAATGCCTGAGGAGTCATGGCCCCCTAGTGTTAGGATTGCACATGAGTGTAAGTCTCTTGACATGACTGCTGTGACTTACACTGGGATTCTGAGGAAGCAGAATATGGTGTTAATGACAAGCCATCTCTTCAGCCTCCTATAGAAAAGGTCTTAAAACAACTAAATAAAGTAAAAATAAATATCTAATGTTACCAATGTAGTTTCTAATCCACACCCAATAGAGGACTAATATCCAAAATATATAAAGAACTCAAGAAGTTAATCACCAAAACACCAAACAATCCAATCAAAAAATGGGATATAGAACTGAAACAAGAATTCACAACAGAAGAATCCTGAATGGCTGAGAAGCACCTAAAGAAATGTTTACAGTCCTTAGTAGTCAGAGAAATGAAAATCAAAACGACCCTGAGATTCTACCTTACACCAATCAGAATGGCTAAGCTCAAAACCTCAGGTGATAACACATGGATGTGGAGAAAGAGGAACACTCCACCATGGCTGGCCTGATTGCAAACTGTTACAGCCACTCTGGAAATCAATCTGGAGGTTTCTCAGAAAATTGGAAATAGATCTACCTGAAGACGCAGCAATACCACTCTTGGAAATATACCCAAAAGATACCCCACCATGCCACTGGGGCACGTGTTCCATTATGGTCATAGCGGCCACATTTGTGATAGCCAGAAGCTGGAAACAGCCTACATGTATCATGACAGAAGAATGGATACAGAAAATGTGGTTCATTTACACAATGGAATACTACTCAGCTATTAAGAATGAGGAGGACATCTTGAGTTTTTCAGAGAAATGGATGGAACTGGAAAATATTTTCCTGTGTGAGGTAACTCAGACCCAAAAGGATGTGCATGGTATGTACTCACTAATAAGTGGATCTTCACAAAAAAAAAGAAAGAAAGAAAGAAAGAAAGAAAGAGAAGAGAAGAGAAGAGAAGAGAAGAGAAGAGAAAAGAAAAGAAAAGAAAAGAAAAGAAAAGAAAAGAAAAAAAGTGTACAGAACACCAAGATACAGTCCCCAGAACTCAAAAAGGTCAACAAGCTCAAATGCCCAAGTAAGGACGCCTCAGTCCCACTTGGGAGAGAGAAGAAAGCAATCACAAGTGGGGAGGGATGGAGATATCTGGGAGGGAAAGTGGATGGTGGGAGAAGTTAGGGGTAAAGAGGAACCTACCTGATCTGGTATTGGGTGAGAGAAAAGGACTGAAGCCCTGAGGGTCAACAGAAAGAATGGAAACAGGCAACTTCAGCAAATAGGAGGATGGGGGACCCTACAGAATGCATCAGAGACCTGGGAGTGGAGAGATTCTCAGGACTCAAAGGGAGGGGCCTTAGATGAAATGCTGGACAGTAGGGAGAGGGAACTCATAGAGCCCACTTCCAGAAGGAAGACAGGAAATCAAGTGAGGGATGTAGATGCCATCTAACATCTCTGACCCATGATTGTTCCTGTCTGAAAGAATGACAGGGATGGAAATGGAGAGAAGCCTGAAGAAAAGAAGGTCCAGCAACAGGCCCAAAGTGGGATCCAGCTCAAGGGGAGGTTCCAAGGCCCAATAGTATTACTGAGGCTATGGAGTGTTCACAAAAAATGGACCTGTCATGCCTGCTCTCTGAAAGACCCAACAAACAGCTGAAAGAGTCAGATGCAGATATTTCCACCCAACCAATGGACAGAGCATCTGACCCCTGTTGTTGTATTAGGGAAGGCTGAAAGAAGCTGAAGACAAGGCAGATCCTGTAGGAGAACTGAGATCTCTCAGACACTGGACCACCAAACAGACAGCATATGCCAGCTGATATGAGGCCCCCAGCACGCATGCTGTAGAGGACTTCTAGGTCTGTGTTCATTCAGAGATGATGCACCCAATCCTCAAGAAACCTGAGGACCCAGGGGGTTTAGAGGTCATGTGGGATGGGGGATGGGCTCATTCCCATGGAGACAGGGAGTGGGAGGAGGTGTGGTATGTGTAGTAGGTGGGGATTGGATGGGGGGATGGGGGGTGGGGGCAGTGAATGGAATATGGAGTTAAAAAATACATTAATTTAAAAGAAAAAGAAAAAAAGAATCAGGAAGCTTAGTATAGAAGGAAAAAAATAAAGAATGGTCAGTTATAGAAGTAAAAAAATAATGACTTATATACATCAGTTTAACCTCAATGCACTAGTAGTGAAGTTTAAGACTGAGATACGACCAATCTATATTTTAAATGGAAAGCAAGATGCAACTGAAAGAATAATACATATGCAAATAATAATCATGGCCAAAACAGTAATAAAATACAGAAACTACAGATCTAATTCTGTCTCTCATTGGAATCTAAAACAAATGTGTTTATGAGAAAAAAGCAGAACTTACAGAAAATATAAACAGAAACCATAAAACAGAATCTTTTTTTAAATTCAATTGCTCCCTATTCTCTACCCCAAAAAAGTATAATCTTGGATGCTTGCTGCCTTAAATTATTTTGGTGAATCCATACTAGATTTTGAATTCAGATCCATCTACCCTAATCCAGATACTTTTGATCCAAATATTTGTTGTGAGCATTAATGATCATGGAGGGTTCCTAGAAGAGGTACAAGCTCTCCATCTGCTACCAACTCTGCATTTCACTTCTCTTCAAACCAGAGTAACAGAGAGCAGAGGGCATTTAAACCTTCTGCAGGTGTGCACTTAGCCATCTCAGTTTGGCAATATGAAATCAGATTATCTTTTTTTTTCAGATTATCTTGAGATACTATGAGGCAAGTAACCTAAAAACTTGAAAATTTCTTTCCTTTAAGGATACCAAGGAGAATATTCCCCACTATATCACATAGTTCTGGGTGTTTGAAGAAGGGCCAAAATAGCAAGTAAGGAAACACTATCCTAGTGAGGAACTCATATATGTGTTAGACTGCTTTTTAAGAAGTTTTATTATTTATTGATTTTCCTTCCACTTCAAACTCTGATCACTTGATATTCTTATCTTCCCAAGTGGTTACAATCTTTGTTTTCATAAGGTTTTTTTCTGTGCTGACTCTATCATTCTGCTTTCACATATATGTGCACTTAATTTTTTTTTGCCTTATTTTTACATTTGAAAACATTTCTTTCATGTTAGTTATTTAATGTGTCAGAGTAACCAAATACCTGGTAAAAGCAACTTAAGAAAAGATGGTTTAATTTGAGTCACAATTTGAGAGTATAGACTATCCTAGCAAGGAAGACCCAGCAATTAGAACCTGAGCCACCTAGTCACATGACGCTCATAGTAGGAATCATGACATGAATGACAGACCACTGTGTGCTTTCTCCTTCACATTCAGTGCAGAGCCCTAGCCTAAGCAGAGTTGCTCTCTCTCTCACAGGGTTGTTCTTCCCAGCTTACTTAACCATCCCTGGAGTTGGTATTATAGAGAAACCACAACATTTATTTCCAAGGTGACTGTCAATCCTAACAACTCCACTAGAGATGATGACCACCCTTGAAAGCAAAATATTAAAACACAGCACTTATGAATCATAGATTTCCATCCATTTAAAAGTAAGTTACATACTTCAAAATACAAAGTCACAGAGCAAATGTTCTTATTTTTAAGTGGATTAATGGTAACACAGCAAAGCAACTTCATTCTAAAGCCAAACAGATACCAAGAAGCCTGACTCAAATTCAACAGCTTCATGCCTACTATCTGAGTTGTGTATTGGCATCACCTGTCTTTACACACTCAGGTAATTCTGCCCCTACAGCTATGGTGCCAACAGCATGGTGCCTCTGTCTAGGTCCAGCTGTATTCTGTGCCTGTGGCTTTTCTCAGTGGGTGTCCAGGATCTTAGAATATCCAGCATCCTAGAGCATATACTGTAGCTCAAGTTTTACCTTTATAGCTTTAGGTAATGGTCTCTCATGGCCTTGTCAGGAAATTTGATGATGCTATACAGAGTCTGGCCTCAGTGGCTCTTTGTGACCTTGGTGCAGAGCTTCATAGCATCTTCCATCTTTCATCATTTATTCATGTGTATCTAGTTCAAGATAAACAACTACTAAATTCTGCTGCTTCTTGGGGATAGTTTCACACTCTTAAACCATAGTTGCCTTGGCCTCTGTCTGGATTTCAAGGTGACCCTGAGAAAACTCTTTTCTTTCTTGTCTTCAGTGACAATCTTAGTTCACCCTTTCTCATGCATTCAAAGAATGCAGTCTTGTCTCCCAGGTATCATCCCTTGTTTCTTACAGAACAAGAGCTCTCTTTGTAATAATATGACTTTCTTTAAGAATTACAGCTACTGACCTGGTACAAATTCTTTCTACAACTTCAAATGTCCTCCTTTACTTAAGAGATGAAATGGCTTTCATATTGTCTTTTCTGTGTCTCTATCTTTGTCATTCTGGATAAGAAGATTGAGCAGTAGCCATGGCACACGCGGAATAATATCCTATCATGAGATATTCCCCACCCAAAAAAAAATGTCCATTACTTTTGAATTCACTTTTTTTTCACATTCTAAGGACATGAACAAGATTAAGCCATATTCTTTACAATAATGTTCTTTTCTTTATATTGAAATAAAATATTTGGTATCCCTTTTAATGTTAGCTATAATTTAATTGCATTATGTTATTTCTTTATGGTCAGAGCACAAGCTTTGTTCTAGAGGAATGCCATCCAATTTTTAAGAATAGGTAGTAGGAAAACAGATTCAAGAATCATAATCTCCTGTTGTGGATAGCCCTGGGTTTGCTTGTACTCTGATGCTAATTCCCCTCTCCGGGGAGGGGTAGTGAACAAGGAATGAATCATGTACTCAGGTGACTTCTTATGAACCATAACCTAATGAACAAAGGAGCCAATCACTGGGCAAGTAGGTGGGACTTTAGGGTTGGATAGAGGAAGACAGGAAGCAGTAGAAAGAGAGGCTCTTTTTGGACATGGATAACATGAAGACAAGATGTCTAGTGTCTAGTGTCTCCCAGTTTCAATAGTGTCTCCCAGTTTCAATGGTGGATCTGTCAAGATTTGCCACATTATTGTTCAGTAAAGATGACTACCGTGGTTTCTTGTAATGTCCTTATTCCCTTCTGAAAACTCATGAGGTTTGTGTACATTATTTACATTGATGCCCACATTTTTTTTCCTCCACACAATTAATATGGATCATTTCTGAGTATACCCACACTGTGATATGGTTCACTTAAACAAATACCTTTGAACTGTAAAAAGAAACTTAACTTTTCAGGTAGAAGTATGGACCTACAATACATTGTCTGAGGTAACTATGCCTCAGAAAGACAAACATCACACATTCTTCCATCTTCTGTCCTTCTTACTCCAAATACTCAGACATTACTAAACAAAATGGAGTAACCCCGGATATTAGAGGACTATAAAGCAATGCTGGGAGGAATGGGGTATGCTGGGAGAGGAACAGCAGCATACAGCTGATATTAACCTGGAAATAGCAATGAGGAAGGGAGTTTCAACTGAGCTGAGCTGAAGGAATCCAAAACAGAACGGAAATGAAGGACAAGACAAATAAGACCAATGTTCCTTGGAAAAGTCTCAAGTAATTATAATTTATTTACCTAAAACTTTACATGAGAGAGAGAGAAACAGAGAAACAGAGAAAGACAGACAGAAAGAGAGGAGAGAGATGGAGAGAGAGGAAAGAGAGAGGGGCAGACAGAGATGGAGACACAGAGACAGACAGAGAGAGAGGAGAGAGAGGGGAGAGATGTGTAATTGCTTAATGGAAGTTAAGCCACTTGGGCTGACAGCACTCCCACAAGAACTATAGACTAATAAAAGTCCCAATACCAGGTAAAAAGTAATATTTTAAATTAGATGTTCATGGTAGTTCAAATATTATTTATTTTAAAACAATATAAAGGATTGCTGTTTCCCATGGCTGCCTCTCCATGGCTGTCTCTCAGAGGTTGAAAGGTAGCCACTATTTTAAAACACACTGCATACTTAGGTTATAATTCTTGGATCACTTGAGCTGGCTCTAACCATAAGCCTTCCTTCTTTGTGGTCTATGCCAGTAGTACTAAAAACTACTATGTAAGTTGATAATGGAGGGACACAATTAATAGTACTACTCAGATACAGATCCTACTGACGATCACTGTGGCAAGATAGCCATACAAGTGCAATAAATGGCAGTCAGATGAAGAAGGTGACCAACACCTGTCGAATTACACTTTAGTACCACTGAACCTGAGGAAAGTGATGGTTGTTGAGAAAGAAAGAATTACCCTCTACCAAGGTAGTGAACCCCTTGTTTGATTTCCCAAAACAAAGTGGTCTATCCTAAAGCAATGTGAATACAAACAACAGAAATGGACTCAGCACTGTATTTCCATTATGTGTACATAAGTACAGTTGTGCAATTACATGTCACTAACAGTAACAAAAGCTCTCAAGTGGGCATGTGGGAAGAGTTGCAGGACAAAAGGGAGTAAGTGACATAATATTCCTTTGATTAATATGTATAAATATATAAAAAAATTAAAAAGTAACGTGCTGCCAGCACCACCGTGTATTAAAGCTGACATATGAGAGTCTAATAAATAACTACAAAGCTATATCAACATACATTTAAAAAAGTTAAATGTTGACTAAGAAAATTAAGTGGTATTTTGTTCAATAAAATCTCAGTGTTAGGTGCTACTACCCAGAAAATGTGTCTTTTATAAAATTTTAAAGGGAATATTTTATTACTCTAAATTTTCTCATGAATTGACTTGTTTGTGTTTGAAGTAGAAAGGTAAAGATGGCATTGTATGATTTTTATACAGTCATATAGATAAAATTCATTTAGTATGAAAATACTTTATGAAAGTATTTATGGTGTTAGTGAACAGGCTCCTTATTTTGTTCTATTTTGTTTTGCTTTTCTTTCTTTCTTTCTTTCTTTCTTTCTTTCTTTCTTTCTTTCTTTCTTTATGTTTATTTTTAATATTATTTTACAGTCCAGCAGTTATCCCCCTCCCGGTCTGCCTTCCAACATATCCTCATCCCATTCCTCCTCCCCCTGTCTCCAAGAGAGTGTCCCTGTCACCCCCAATCCTCCCAAACTCCTCAAACCCACCCCCGACCCCATCACACCAGGCCTCCCCACTGTCTGGGACCTTCAGCCTCTCAAAAGTTAGGTTCATCTTCTCTGACTGAAGCCAGACCAGGCAATCCTCTTCTGTATATGTGTTGAGGACCTCATATCAGCGGGTGTATACCACCTGGTTGGTGACTTGGTGTCTGAGAGAGCTCAGAGGTCTGAGTCAGTTGAGACTGCTGGTCTTCCTATGGGGTCGCCCTCCTGTTCAGCTTCTTCCAGCCTTTCCCTAATTCAACCATAGAGGTTCCCAATTTTAGTCCATTTGTTGGGTGTAATTATCTGCATCTGTTTCATGTCTGGTGCTTGTTGGGCCTCTCAGTAGATAGGCATGCTAGGCTCCTGTCTGTAAGCACACCATAGCATCAGTTTCTATTTGCCTCTCACTTGGCTTCTTCATGTTCTATCGCCTTCCCACATTACCCTAATAGGCACTACAATTACAGCAGGTGAACGGCTTGTCATTTAAGATCATTTCTAGCACTACTAGGAAATAAATCACCAGAGAATGTACACTTGGAAGTATTGGCCTTGCATATATGTTGAGATAAAGATTTTGTGTCATTTTATAAGGGTTTAGGTAATAGTTGGATGAGACAGTGATGCATTTGGATAAAACTAAAGAGGTTGCTTTGTTTGTTTATTTCTTTGTTTTGTGTTTTGTTTTGTGTTTTCTCTCTGCTGTGCTTTGTTCCTACGCCTGTACCACTCTTGTGCCTTTAGGTCCTGGAGGTTGTTTCAACAAACCAAGACACTGGTGTCCAGCACACTGCAAAGCTCTATGTCATGTTCTGTGCTGTAATGACAACCTATGAGTATCAGATGTGACTGTTTCTAAAATTAGGCAATATTTACCCTGACAATTGTTTCCCCATAGGTTAGTCCTCAACTTATATAAACACAGTGCATGTGAGCACAGTCTTAATGATAATGATAAAGTTTTCAAAATTTACAGGAGCAATAAGAATTTGAAGTGTTCCTGCTTCCACTTTAAGGTAACAACTGTTTGTTGAGAAAAAAACTGTGCAGGTGTGTTATAATCCACCCAAAATTCAGTCAGAGAGAATATGGGACAGTATCATTCTTCTTAATGAAAAAACTTGAGGGAATAAAAATTCATGTTTAGCAAAAATACAGCGAGGGTCTCAAAACTTTCAAGGATGGAAGTAATTTGGACAGACATCTGTCATCACGTTTAAAGGACTGACAAGTTGTTCAATTATATTTCTAACACTGAATAAACATCTGAAAAGTGATGTGACAGGATTTGAGTGCTCATTTTAAAAGTGCATTCATTATTGATATTAAATGAAATATAAACCCTTAATCGTTTCAATTAAGAAATATCATGATTTGGAGTTTGTTTTCTTCATGTTGTCAAAATTTAAAACCTAATTTTCTGTAATAATTCATAATTACTTCATCATTTCATTCCATCTGGAGGGTAATCAACGTATGAGCATATGAACCAGCTGCTGCCCCAGTCACGGGGCATCTGCCAGGAGTGACCCGGGCAGTTTTCCAATAGCAAAATCCCCAGAAAACCCTCTCACTGAAAGGAAATTGTCCAACTGCAAACACAGCTTTCATTCACTCAGCAATTTTCCTTTCTTGGGATTTGAGATCTTTGAATTTCTTACTTCACTTCTTATGTCCATGATATTATTGTCAAATATCTCTTTTAACTTCTTAGTCCATTCATTAATGATACATGAAGGATACATATATAAAGCAATGTACATGTTTATTTAGAGTTTCAAAGCCACATTTAATAATACCAAGATCATTAGATACATAGAAGA
Organism: Mus musculus; assembly: GCF_000001635.26. Taxonomy (NCBI): domain Eukaryota; kingdom Metazoa; phylum Chordata; class Mammalia; order Rodentia; family Muridae; genus Mus; species Mus musculus. Next base: position 111,763,529 of record NC_000080.6, on the reverse strand, counting down.
AAGAAAAGACTTTACCAACCATGTACTATCTTGAGACAAATTACATGATAATCGTGGCAACGTATTTTAAATCTTGAGAGAAATAATATATATTATATATTATATGTAATATTTATATAATATTATATATTATACATATTATTTATGTAATGTTGTATATATTATAATTACACATAAATGTATATGTATACATATATATATATACACACATGAACATATACACATACACAAACACATACACATATACACATATATAATTTAATTGAGTGGAGGGTTTTAGTCTGTTACTTTTATAATTGGCCAAGCCCATAAATCAGTTATAGACTGGATATTGTTAACTTGGAATTTGCTTTTAAAATGACAAGCAAAGACAGTTTTTGCAATCTAAAGGTTAAAAGCTAACAGTTGTACTTGTATTATTATATCAAGTACATTACACATAGCATGTCAACTGCTCTTTGTAACAATAATGTAAGCAGGTTTTTAGCATTTTGATTTTTATAAAGCAAGAGATTAACTCACACTAAATTAGGCAACTCATTATTTCTGCTGCCTGGTAATCGCATGCTTCCCCCTAAATACCACAAAATTACTTTTTAGGTTTTTTTTTTTTTCAGAATAATACTGGCATCATTATTCATTTTAATCCCTTAATGCCATATATTCAGTGCCAAAATAGTATTTCAAATGCTTGGAAATCACATATAAAGCAGACAGTTGTTAATATTTTCAAGGAGGACTTTAGAAAAGCTGGGGCATGAAGGTAGGAGTCCAAGCCAGCACGGTGCCTTTCTCATTCTGCTTTCCTTTTAATTAGCTGCTTGGTTTTTAAGTAATTCCAGTATTTATATTTTAAATTTTAGACTTGGGCTCCACATATATTGCTCTTATTTTCTTTGAATAAAGTTCTCGATAATGAGTTCTACATTACAAACATAGAGAAGGGGGCGAGCGCCATCTCCAAATTTGTCTTATCTTCAAAACAATGATGAGATTTACTTTTTCTTTAATCTTCCATTTTCAATTCCAGTTCCAGTGGATATTTCAATAAACCAAGACATTTCAAGGGAATATTTACTTTAAGTTTCAAAATCTGCCATATGCTTCAGAAACTAGAATTCTATAATCAGAATAAATTAAGTTTGGCTCTCTTCAGCTCTGGCTCTTCGTGATTCTTTACTGTTGTTGTTGCTAGAAAGAGATAAATGTTATTTATAAAGTTTGACTTAAAACTCTTTGCAATTGCCTCGTAGTAGTGGCACATGCCTGTAATCTCAGCACTTGGGAGGCAGAGCCAGGTGGATTTCTGAGTTCGAGGCCAGCCTGGTCTACAGAGTGAGTTCTAGGACAGTCAGGACTGCACAGAGAAACCCTGTCTTCAAAAACCAAAAACCAAAAAAAATAAAAATAAAAAATGCAATCAAATGATATTAGGCACTACAGTCTTTGATATGATCACAAAGAATTATATGACTTTATATTTTCCTGAAACTATACACAATCTATTTGAGCTGGATCTAACCTTTAATCCTTATTCTGGTGGTCTAGAATCCAGGTTTTAGAAAATAATATAAAACTACATGGTTCTAGAAATCCTATAGTTATAAATTCCATACTTTTAAATTGCATGGTTCCAGAAAGTACTATAGATGCTTCTAAGGAATGGAAGCACATAAATAGTTCTATCCAGCTGCAATACCTATGAACCTCAACAACTGGCAGAGCAGCTACACACACACACACACACACACACACACACCCCTTACATGTCATTGTTAGCCAACACTTTCTAGTTTCATTAAAAATCTAAACAACAGGAGAAATCATGACTATCACTAGAAATCTAAATTTCCTTCTTAAGGGAGTATAGTCATAGACCTTAGAAAAGAATCTACTGTGCCCATTTTACTATCTCCTCTCTACAGTGTAAATCTTATCTTTATACCCAGAGACAAATGTAGCCACTACATCACAACAAAGCAGTCTCTATTTATAGAGAACGCAGTTCATCACAAAACAACAACAACCACAGCAACAAAATGCAGGCAGAATGCAGAGATCAACAAATGATGGAAAGCCTGGCCAAATAGATACTTCTACATCCCACCTCCTGGAACTATGGATCAAAGAACACTAAAGACATACAGACAAGTGGACACAGTGAGACACATAGCAAGAGTACAGTTGTAGGGAGAGATATCCGGTGTGGTGATGTCACTATGAACTGAGAAATGCCAAGAGCATATACTAAACAAAGCCTACAAGGGTCGAGGAAGCACTTCTAAAACGTTTCTAGCCTTCTTGCTCATTTTGTTATTGACTTTTAGCATCTAGAACTCCAGGAAAACGAGTGTCTATTTTTTGAAGCACCCATTGTTTGTTACTTCACCATGAGAGACAACACAACTACACAATCTATAAGTGACAACTCAATTATCATTACTTACCAGTCTCCCTGACTTTTAACAGTCAGTGAAACTGCCAACTGCCTCCATTTGCTGTGGACCGCATTAGGTACCAGCTTTCCCGGCTTATATTTTGCCCACCTTAACTATGGACTCCCATTTTCCTTAGATGTACATGTAGGAAACTGCATTCTTATAATGTTATCTATAAAATCCTGATGAAAAATTATATGGTTTATGCCACTATGTGACTGTTTACTAGATTTCTGAGTTATGGCTGTGTTTAGGTGAATTACACAGAGGAATGTCATTTTGATGATGCATGTATATAATCCCGGCATTCAAGTAGAAGTTGAAGCAGTAAAGTGGCAGCTTTGAGGTAAGCTTCAGTCTCACAGCAAGATCCTGTCTCAACACAGACAAAAACATATAATCTACAGAACATTTAAAAATAGAGCTGTTATTATAATGAAATTTAATAGAAATTTTCACCAGGTATATTTTTACAAGGAGAAAGGGAGGAAAAAAAAAAAAAGAAAGAAAAGAAGTACCAAAACCTCAGAGTATTCCACAATAAATTTATAAACATTATAACATCCAACCACTTCATAATTGGTATTGTGCAAAATAAAACTATAAAGTTAAAAAGGAAACTCTGAGCTAAAGACATTCCCAAAGAAGGAGCCAGGCATAAGGAAGACATTCCTAAGGGAACACAGATTAGTAGGGAAACGTCTACTGTTTATGAAATCTGTTTGCCATTTTCGAGATGTATTCTTTTGATGGTAATCTGTGAACAACATTGTTATCTCAGAAGTAAGAGAATAACAAAAGAAACATGTGTTCCTTTCTGGAGAACAAGTAATCTAATGCCAAGGGACAGAAAGAACCAGGAACTGCATTTATATTCTATAGTGTATACACAACATAGTATCTGAAAGATTAAGAAAATTAACTGTTTATGAGAGTGTGTGTGTGTACACATATATATATATATACATAGTGTGTGTGTGCATTTAAATTAGATTGAAAATTTATGAGAAAATTACAGGTAGCCTAGATATTCAGAGTCCATAAGATAACTTTATATGTATATCTCTATATAATGTATATATATACATACATGTTATATATATATACATATATGTATGTATGTATGTATGTATGTATATAGGATTAAATTATATGTGTGTACATGTATGTAGTTATATAATATGGTACTATCTCTCTAGCTTTGACAAGGTGGAATGTGCTATGTGAGCATCTGGGAGCAAAAAGGATCAAGATTAAGTAGCTGTAGTTCCCGTATATTAAGTCCCCACAGTCCAGGAAAGATAAGAATACTGGAAATAGTACCATGACTACATTAAGAGTAGCCACTCATTATAGATTAGTGAATCACCTACCTTTTACAGTAAGTCTTAGCAAAAGCCTATGGCTGCGAAAACAGAGAAGAAACTACTGCTTTATTTTTGATAAATGAACATAGTCAACCTACCATCTAATTCTGAGTTTATAAACTTGAACTAGGGCTGCCTTCAGTCTTGGTCAGAGAAACTGAGATGCATCTATATCTACATCTACATCTACATCTATATCTTTATCTACATATATATAAAACTCTCCTGTCATTTTCTTCTCTCCATGTATTAAAAATGAGGATGTCTTCATTTTTCAACAACTAAATAATATTTCATTATGCACATATGAGAAAAAAATATTTTTATCCATCCACTCATTAATGAGAACTTTGGTTGTTTCTATATCTCTGGAGTTACAAACATTATTACAGTGAATATTTATATAATGTGGTGGCCAATTTGAATTTTCGTAACACATATCTATACAAGTTCTTTGCTCATTTGTTCATCAGGTTCTAATGATATCTTGCCAGTGTTTGTTTCACGTCATTAAATATCAGTTTTTATATAAATAAATTACTTTACATACAGGCATTTAGCTTACACAGCTTGGCAAAAACATATAATTCAAGTATTTAACAGAGATCTTCTTTCTCTGTGAGGCTTTTATTCTTGTCAGATGCATCAGATCAGGAAAATACAAAGACTGTATGCACCATAGATTCTGAAAACTTATGAATTTTTTTTACTTTACCTGAGTAGGGCTTTTTGAAGTAAATTAGCTCTCTATTCTGTCATTTTCATTTCTCCTAACAAACATTCCCCAGATCCCCACGAAATGCCAATCACCCTCTTCTGTATTATTTTTAATAACTCACAAAGTCTAATTAGTGCTCATGCTAACAAAATTGAAGACATTTTTATGATTTGAGAAACTCAGGGTAGCAGAGAAGAACAAAAAAATGTATCTTCTGACATGGTTTTGTTTTATTTTGTTTTGTTTTTATGGTCTTTGTGAAAGAATACAGGAAACATACCTAATTAAGATTTGTTTCACAAGCCAAATCTTACTGCCCCCCCATCCTCATGGCAAAGACGTGTATGTGTTAACAAAAACATTTAAATTCACCCTCCTATTAGGCAGGTATCATGTCACTTTTAGGGTTAAGGAACTGCCATTCTGCTAACCTGGTCATATAATGAGCATTACATTTTATTGTGATCTGTCAGCACCTCTTTTAATAGTGTCTCTCTCTCTCTATTGAATACTCTTCATTTCTTTTACCTAAAATTGAGGTCTGCTTGAAAAATTATTTTTTAAAAAGCCCATTAACTTGTGTAAGATAAGAGACTTGCTCATTAGAAATTTTAGAGCTTAAACTTGGAGAAGAGTGAATTCAAGTGATCTTGCTCTAGATCCTGGGTAATATCAATTCCATTGTTGCAACCATCGATCAGCCTTGTCACTTTTCCTGATATACATGCCTTGAGAAGGTGGGGTAGTTATGGCTGCCTTGGGAAATAACCCAAATGTTTACAACACATGTGAATATCTATCTTGAAAAAAAAATACCAAACAAATACACAGTGGAGCCTTTGTGTAAAAGCAAAATCAATGAGGTTATGTTGGGTTTCACTGTATGTTGTAGCTTCTGGTGTATTGTTCTGAGAACAAAAGCATACTTTACAACTGAGTAAACAAAACCTGAAAGTACTTCAAATGATAAAATAAGTATTAAAGTGATAAGTATATGCTATACTTTGCTTGAACCTGTTATTTGTAGAGAGAACAGAAACCTTTCCTAATGGACTTGACTATGGAGTATATATTTAGTGTTCTTGTTTCCAAGGACAATCAAAACATGTAGGCAAATACTAAACAAAAGATTATCTTTCACCATATTAACAAACCCTTAGTTTAGTTTAAAATCAGTTTTACCTTTATGTGGTGGATGTCCCATGCTTTAGCTTTCAACACTTAGAAGTCTGGGGCAGGAAGAGTGTTAGTTTCAGTCAGTTCGGGCTATATAGACAAAGCAAGACTTTGTCTCAAAAATCATATTGACATAACACAAACCAAAATTAACTTGTTTATTTGTATTGCTTTTATTAGTGTGTGCAACAAATTTTATTTTACAAAATACATGTAGTTGTTTAGGAATAAATTCTTGATAAATGGAGACTTTGTTGGCTGATCAATGAGACTTATTTTCAGAATATCATTTTCCAAGATTATTTGTGAAACTAGATTAGTTGTGAAACTTTATATTCATAAGGTTGAACTTTCCCTGTAACAAGACAATAATGTGTTAAAGCAATAGGCAACATATGATTATAACCAGTGTCTCATGCATAATAGAGCATATTGCTTATTATCTACTACAGCATAACAAAACAAAATTCTTGCTGAAACACTGCTTCTTAAAATTGTTCCTGTTTATCATGTATATCTGAGGCACTGAGTCCTTATATAACTCTATTTCAAGCTACGATCCACATTACTAACTCATTGCTTTTATTTTTGCATTTTTAGATTATTTTGAATAAGTTATTAATATTTTCATTGTGATTTACACTCATTACATTTTTCTCACTAAGTACATAGAATTACATTCCCCTTTAGACTGTCTTTCAGATTCCACAAGCAAATGGAAAATTTTTCAAATAATTTATCCTTCCTTAGCTTAATGATCAGTTATCATACCTAACATTTATTCATAGGAGTCCCATTTTTAGAGGTGTAATACTTAGGAAAATCATAGCTGGGAACTGTTAGCTCTAAAGACTTTGGAATTTCAGTACCAGATTGGGACAGCTGAGACATACAGACAATCTAATTCTTGGCCATTCCATCAAGAAGTACGTATTGTTGGACTACTTGGAGCACAGCCTATAAGCAACTCTAACAAATCACAAACATCTACATTCTCATTCTATCAATTTTGTTATTTTAGAGAATCTAGACCAATATAAATTATAAACTCAGCAATACTCATTCTAGAGAAAACTTACAATCAGACTATATTTCTTAGGTTCTAACTAAAAGTTATAAAAGAAATCTTGCTTGTATACAAAAATTAACCTAGAATTGCATATATTTTACAAATACAGGGAATTTGTAACTTTAGAATAGGTGAATCACATTGAACCCGTTTCCATCAGGAAGACCTAGAGCACAGTTCCTCTTGTTAAGGCTCAAGGAAAATCACAGCAGAGGGGGTAGAAACATTGCAAGTCAAAGAACTACAAATCTGCTATGAGATTGTATCATATATAAATATATATATATATATATATATATATATATATATATATATATATAACCATAATGATAAACACGCTTATGTAAAATGGATCAATTTCACTGTGTTTCACTCTTATACAAGGAACAGCAGGTACCTAATGACTGCTAAGAAAGGTCACCTATCATGACTTATTATCCAGTCATGAAATCTTTTATATCCAAGCCACACTAAAACAACTTATCAGGTCATACTTATATATTTATGAATTTACAAGTATGAGTGTGTGGGTTTAAGTAAAATAATCAAAGAAAATGAGTCTAAAAATAGGAGAGGAAGTAGACAGTCATGGGATGGATAGGAGAGAGTGGTCATGGGATGGATAGGAGAAAGGAAAAGGAAGAAATTATATAATTATATTTTTATTAGTATTTTAATAAAAATAATTTCATGCTTCACATATATGTCCTTTAACCTAATTTGACTTTGCTTAATTATAGAGGACCTTAGGAGTTTCATGATCAGAGAGCATCATCTCTTTATTAAAGTACCACATTTTCCACTGGAAAACAGAATAAAAATGCTTTTCCTGATATATATTAGGTCATTGATTTCCTGGGTTATGATGCTTAACACACTATGAGTTATATTATTCCATATATGTTTCAGTAGTTTTGAATTATGCCTTCTTAGTATGTTTATTAACCAACATTAAAAAGAGTACTATTCTATGGTTTTGTTTATTATTGAAAGCCATTGGACTTTATTTACTTATTTATTTTGATATGTTTTCCCTTAGATTAGGACCCAGAGCTAAACGGCAACACTATCAGACTGATTTGTCATTTAAACTTGAGATTTATAATCTAATTTTAAGCAAAATTACATAGATTTTGCAAACATCAGACTTTGCATAACCATGAACAATGACTTACACAGCACAATACTGTTAAAAAATCTGCATTTCTTCAGTCAAGTAGCAAGTTCTGAAAAGGGTTCATTTATGTGCATCCTCACTACAATGTAATTATGTCCCGATATTATCTATCAATACCTAGCTTTACAAAGAGAATTGCTAGCTTGACTTTTCCTTAATGAATCATATAAGAACTGTGAATTATTAGTATAGAATGCAGATTCTTAAAAGAGAATAGGTGCATGTATGGAAATTTTCATCACATCTAATCACAGGCATTACATTCTGCACTGAGTAGCTTGATTTAAAAAAATAAATCTCACTAATGCATCTTCTGTTAGGCCACTGTTTCTCTCATTATATAATAAATTATCAGCAGTTATAATGAGAGACTGACCAGACTGCTGGAATTGCTCTCTCAATGTGAAAAATGCAGAAAACCTGTGTTCTGCACATATTTATTTAGTCTTCATGTGTTACTTGAGCAGTATATGGGGCGTGTTTTAAAGAACATTTGGAATCATCATTATATTTATTTTGATAATTATCTTATGTACAAGGATGTGTTCTTGAAGTTCTCAGCAAAAATTCACAACTTGTTTCTTCTATTTTTGACTAACAGCTTTTTGAGTAGAAGCATGAATGCCTGCAGTAGTGTGGAAGATGCTTGGGCAAAACTAAAGACACCTTCTGCTTGACCACAAGCTAAAAATAATCACAGATGCCACGGCTTCAGGATTTTCAGAAACTGATCTTTAGTCAAGGATATCCAGGCCTTGGGCTATGACAAAGATCATCATAACTGTAGCACTGTCAAAAACTTTTCAGAATTTTGTTTACATCCTACATTATAACTCCTCCTGTAACAATAACTTCATTTCTCCATATGATTTACTCTAATTCGAGTAGTAAGCAGTCCAGTAGGCAGTCTAGTGAATTTCTCTGGAGTTTGTAGGACTTGATTTTGTGAGGGAAGGTATGCTATACTGAGGGGTTTGTGCCACACTTTCTCTTTTGTGAGATAGTTTCTTTTTCATATTTATGACTAATCATGATCTCTCTGCCTTTCGTGTTCACATCATGACAGTTACCATCACCTCAGCAGAGCCACAGGAGCATACTCCTTCAGCTGCTTGTATGAGTATTTAACAAATTGCTCCACATACCTTGCAATGATGTTGACAGACAAGTTTCTTTTAGATATAGTAAATAGATAACTTATCATATGTTCAGAGATAAGGGGATCTAGGGAAAAAAATCCTCTTTGACAAAATATTGATTAATAAGAAACAATAGGTGCAAAAATGTGATAAGGACATTGCAAGACTTCCTGCCCAAGCCCTCTCCTGCCAACTCCCCTGAAAGCGCCCCTAACAGTGGTAAAATGCACCACAGAACCTGCACTGAATTGCCTGCCCCAAAGTTCTGCTTGCCTCCTTGGAGGTCTGCCTATAACTGTAATTTTTTTCAAATCCTATTTTCAATGATGGTTCTTAAATGCTTTAAATTTTCCTGTAACCCACCACCCACCAGAAGAACTGGAAATGTGGAGAAGAGGACCTATTTAGAAAGCTTCTTTCAAGTAACTCCTATGTGTGTTGTCTGGAAATCAGCAGTTCAGTCCACAACTTAGCAATGGCAGCTCAGTCCACTCAAAAATACTTCAGGGATGTGCCAGCAGTCTAGTTCTGTAGAGTCCAGTTAGCAACCATGGTGACATGACCTAACAGAAACATCCAGGCCTAAGCCTTGGCTGGAGTCAGCAGGAGGGACCAACAGAACACCAGGGAACTTTTTCTGCTGTGCCTCTTTAAGGGAGGACTGAAGACCCACAAGCATTGCAAAGCTAGCTCCCTCCCATGTCCTCCATGTGCCTTGCCTCAGCATATGCATCCAATCAGCCCTAGTCCAGGGAAGCGACAACAAACTGTAGCACTCCACCCGAAGTTTTTTGGTGCATTTCTCTCTATGGAGTCCAAACAAATATAGCTCAACTATGACGAAATGTAAGGCAATCAATACATGCATGTAAATTAGCAAAGAATCTTTCATCATGTGTTATTTCATGTGCTTGCTATGCAAGAACATCTTCCCTAGCTCTGCTTTAGCAAAATGTCCCTTCAGGAGTCTGCCTTAGCCTTTCACGCCTGTGTCCACTTAAAGGAGACGTTTCTTGGAGTATTTGCCCCAGCAAAACACCATCCAACCGACTTTCCAAAGAACCCTTAAAGCTTCCACTTCACCTGCCAGCAGCAGCAACTCTCGGTCAGAACCCTGCTTCAAGCCCTTGCTTTTGAGCTCCCTTGAAAGTATGCATAACAGCAGGGACAGCATCACACACTAGCTCTATTTACCAAACAACTATCCTGCCTGCACCAAGGACACCAGATAAAACCGCCCCAATCCCCCAAGTCCTTGCTTTCCTCCTCCACTGAAAGTACAACCAACAGTGGAAAGGAAGCTGCACACCTTTGCCTGGTGCTCCATTTCTTGCCCCAGGACACACAAGAACCAGGAAGCCCAGACCACACTGATAGTAAGGACCCCAGAGGCAACCTTAGTATACAAAATCTCAGAGCCTATGCAGATCACAAAAACCCCAGTGGAAACACCATACTAGACATCATTTGGGTGCATACAGGAAACATACATCAGTATCAAAAATAGATATTATCTCAGAGTAAAAGGCTTAAAAAAGATTTTCCAAGCAAACAGAGCCAAGAAACAAGCTGGAGTAGCTATTATAATGTGTAATTAAATAAACTTTCAACCAAAATTAATCAAAAGAGATGGAGAAGGACACTTCATTCTCATCGAAGGAAAAAGAATCTATCAAGATGAACTCTCAGTTCAGAATATCTATACCTCAAATACAAGGGTACTCAAGAAACATTACTAAAGCAAAAATCATACATTAATAATCAGAGACTTCAATAACACACTTTCACAAATGAACAGGTTATCCAGACAAAATACAAACAGAGAAATAATGAAAATAACAGATGGTATGAAGCAAGTGGACATAACAGATATGTATAGAATATTTTATGCCCTGCCACAAAACCAAGAAAAAAAAAAGCAATGTTTTCTTCACAGCATCTCACAGAACCTTTTCGAAAACTGACAATATACTCAGTCACAAGTAAGTCTCAACAGATAGAAGAAAATTAAAATAACTCCACATATCTTATCAGACCACTATGGATTAATGAAGTTGGACAACAACAAAAATTGAAAATGTACAAACTCATGGAAACTGAGCAACTCTCTACTCAATGATTGGTGGGTCTAGAGCAAAATAAAGAAATGTAAGACTATCTATGATACAATGAAAATAAATATAGGAAAACTTATAGGACACAATGAAAGCAGTGCTAAGAAGATTTTCATATTGCTAACCACCTTCAAAAAAATTAGTAAAATCTCATTCTAGAAGCTAAACTGCATACCTGAAAGCTTTAGAACTAGAAAAAAAAACACTCCAAAAGGAGTATATGGCAGGAAATTAATTGAGAGCTGAAATAGACAAATTAGAAATAAGGAGAACAATACCGTTAATGAAAAAAAGAACTGGTTCATTGAGAAAATCAACAAGATAGAGAAAAACCTTATCCAAACTGAGTAAAATCAGATAGAGAATATAAAAATTAACAAAATCAGAAATGAAAAGGGGGAAATAACAATAGATCCCTAGGAAATCCAAAGAATTATTAGCTCTTCTATATATTTGAAAATCTAAGAAAGAGATGGAGGGAGGGAGGGAGGGAGGGAGGGAGGGAGGGAGGGAGGGAGGGAGGGAGGGAGGGAGGGACACAGAGAGTCAGAGAGACTGAGAGACAGAGAGACAGCAACAGAGAGAAATTATACTTTTCTTGATAAATAACACTTACTAAAGTGAAATCAAGGTCCAATAAGCAATGTAAATACACATCAAAAGAAATAGAAGCAGTCATTGAAAGGCTCTCAGCCAAGAAAAGGCCAGGGCTAGATTCTTTAGTCACAGAATTCCACTGTACTTTCAAATAAGAGCAAATATCAATGGCCCTCAATTTATTCCACGATAAAGATATGGAAATATTATTGCTAAATTTATTCTATAAGACTACAGTTTACCCTAGAATGTAAATCACACAAAAACTCAAACAAGAAGGAAATTTTCAGACCAATTTCCCTTATGAACATTGATGTAAAAATACTCAATAAAATACTTCCAACCCAGTAACAGAATGCATGAGGGATACCACTCACCATGATCAAGTAGGATTCATCCCAAAAATGCAGGGATGGAAATGTAAAGGGACACAAAATGGAAACGAAGAAGTCAAAATATCTCTATTCACAGATGATAAGATAATATACATAAATGACTTCCAAAGTTTAAGCAGAGAACCCCTGTAGCTGATAAACATCTTAGCAAAGTTGCTGGACAGAAAATAATCTCAAAAAAAAGTAGCCCTCCATTGTACAAAAGATAAATATACTAAGAATGATTTTAGGGGAATGATTTTTGTGATAAAATTCACAAACAATATAAAATATCTGGGTATAATCCTAACTAAGCAAGTTAAAGACCTGTATGATAATAGCTTTAAGTCTTTGAAGAAAGAAATTGAAGAAGATATCAATAGATGAAAATATATTTCAGGCTCATGGATAAAAAGAATTAATATAGTAAAAATGGTCATCTTACCAAAAGTAATCTACAGGCTCAGTGCAGTGCCTTATCTAAATTCCAAAACAATTTAAAGTTCTTGTAAGAACAATACTCAACTTTATATGGAAAGACAAAATTCCAGTAGAGCTAAAACAACTCTGTATGATAAAAGAACTTTTGGAGCTTTCAAAATCCCTGATTTTAAGTAATACTAAACACAAAAAAATAAAAAAATAAAAAAATATATGGCATTAGCATAAAAACAGACATATTGATCAGTGCAAAGTAAATGAAGACCCAGAAGTCAATCAACATACTCTGGACACATGATTTTTGAAAAAGAAGTTAAAACTATAAAATTAAAAAAAGAAAATATCTCCAACAAGTCATTTTTGTGTAAATAGATGTTTGCATGTACAGGAATGAAAATAAATACATAATTATTATCCTGCAAAAAACTCAAGTCCAAGAAGATCAAAGGCCTCAACATAAAACCAGATACTCTAAATCTCAAGAGAAAATTGGGAATAGCCTTGAACACAATGGCACTGGAGGCGACTTCATGAATAGTACACAAACACGTCGGGTACTAAAATCAACAATAAATGAGACCTCGTGAAATTGAAAATCTTCTGTAAGGCAAAGGACACTATCAGTAGGACAAAATGGCAACCTACAGAATTGAAAAAGGTCTTCACCAACCCTACATTCAACAGAGGGCTGATATCTAAAATGTATATAGATCTCAAGAAGCTAGAAATCAACAAACCAAATAACTCAACTAAAAATGGGATACAGCTATAAACAGAAATCTCATCAGAGAAATCTCGAGTGATGAGAAGCACTTATCCACATGTTCAGCTTCCTTAGTCATCAGCATTCTGAAAATCAGAATGACTCTGAGGTTTCATCTTATACCCATCTGAATCGATAAGATCAAAAACTCAAGCTAGGGGAACATTCCTCCATTGTTGGTGAGAGTGCGTTTGAATATTCACTTTAGAAATCAATATGATAATGCCTGAGAAAATTGACAATAGTTCTCAGGAGAAAAAGGGTGGTGACAGTGTGAGGGGAGAGGACAGGGAGAGACTGGGAGGAAGAGATGGTAGTGAGGGATGGAGGGATCAAAAGCTGCAATTTGGATGGAAAGTAAGTAAACACATTAATGAATGAAAACAATACAGACATTTATCCTTTGATGATAAATATAATTGTTTGAAGATATCACCTGCACAAATCATTGAATATGGGAGATTTTGAGTTGGTGCCCACACAAAGTCTTCACCACCGTGTTCCAAATTCCTTGTTACAGGAAGTTACTCTGCATACTATCAAAAGAGAAAAGTAAAACAAAGCCACCTTTATAAACAAAGTACATATTTATCTACAATGGTGTACTACCTACAAGGCAATGAGTGTTCAATGCTTATAGGTATAACTAACCAATAGCTCATCTAACTTGACTCTCAATCCAGAAGATGGAACCCATGCCAGATGCTTCCTGGATGACCAAGAACCTGAAACCAGTTAGTCCTAGGGCAAAACCAAATAATATGTCTTAACCCAAATGTCCTGAGAAGTTCCCTACTGTCGGGGGTTTCATCTAATGTCCTCCATTTGATTCCTGAGAGTTTCTCACCTCCCAATTCTCTGGTGCATTTTGGAGGGTCCCCCCCAAACTCCTACCTCCCAAGGTTGCCTGTTTCCATTCTTTCTGCTGGCCCTCAGGGCTTCAGTCTACCCTGTAGGGCAACCCTGTAGGAGGACCAGCAGTCTCACTTAACCTGGATCCCAGAAATCTCTCAAACACTGAATCACCAACCAGGCCACATACTCCAGCTGATATGAGGCCCTCAACACATATACAGCAGAGGAATTCTGGGTCTGGGTTCAGTCAGAGAAGATGTTTCTAACCCTCATGAGACTGGAGGCCCCAGGGAGTTTAGAAGTCAGGTGTGTGTGTGTGGGGGGGGGTTGGGGGTGTAGACATGGTGATGGAGAAGAAGAATGGGAAGTATAACAGTTAGATGGTGGACAGGTTGGGGGGAATAAAATCTGGAGAGAGAGAGAGAGAGAGAGAGAGAGAGAGAGAGATTTTAAAATGTACTGATAAAATGACACCTCATGATATTTTGATCAATGCCTTGTCCAACCATCCTCAATGAAGTTTCTTCCTGCACTAAATTGGAGCAAATGCAGAGAACCACAGGAATTAACACAGAGAGACCTTAGAATACTCAGCCTCAATGGTCTACCTCCATCAAACCCCTCCTCTCAGAGTCAGCCAAGCCTGTGGAAGAGGGTACAGAAATAACATGTCAGAAAGAATAGAGGGCACCAAGGAAAATGGCTCTCTATGCTAATATGAGCAATAGCTCGTATGAACTCACATAGTCTAGAGAAGAATGCTCAAGGCCTTCAAGGGTCTGCACCAGATCCTCTGTATTAATATTATGCCTTCCAGTTCTGTGCTTTTTATGGGATTCCTGGGTATGTGAAAGAGTGCATCTCTGATTTTTCTGCCTTCTCTTGGGCTCTCTTCCTTCTGATGGCTTGTCTTGTTCAGCTTCGATGTCATAGTTTTTGTCTTATATTTTAGTTTTCTATGTATTTTTAACTGAATGAATGAATGAATGAATGAATGAATGCTTGCTCACAAGGGTAATGATTATCAACTGAACTGTGGTGGTGGTGATAGTGGTGGTGGTGGTGGTGGTGGTGGTGGTGGTATGTGCACATGAATATGGTGTCCTCAGAAGGCAGAGTACCAGAATTCTTCTGGAGTTGAAGGAACAAGTGCCTGTGAGCTGTTTGCTTAGGTGCTGGGGACAGGAACTGAAGGACTTTGAAAGAGCACTAGATACTCTTAACTGCAGAGCCATGTCTCTAGTCCTAATGATATTTTAATGAAGTCTTTTAAAAAGATCTTTGGGAATAAAGAAAAGATCATTTCTCAGTTACCCAGACTCATGCACTAGATATAGGAGCATGCAGTGATATCAACTTAACTCATTGAAAAAACAAAAGCTCTACAACATACCCCAGACAATGCAAAATTTTTCAGTCAGCAAGTTATCTTTCTAAAATGGTGCTGCTTTGGTCACTGAACAGCAGATCAAACAAGAATTACATTTTTTTTTTTTGAAAAGTTGATTTTGAAGCTATTTCAGACATATCTTCTAAACAAAGGTTTGAAAAATATCTTAGATACTTTGATACAGAGGAAGAGCACTTACCATTCGTATGTTTAGGGCAGGACAATATTTATCTTATTTATTGTCCAAATAGCTAGCTAACTAGTGGGGAGGGGGGTGTCCAACAAGTAAATTAGTCAAGAACCTATTGATTTCATTCATCCTCTACTTAATATTTTATATCGAGGGTGTTCTGTGTTATTGCTTGCCTTCTAAGAATGACTTCAGGCTCTCCTCATCAGAAAAGACACGCGTGGGAGAAATTCATCTGACTAATGCTTTTAAGAAAAGAAATGAGTGTGGTTGACTCAGGGTCTCCTAGGTTTCCTTTTGCACCCAGCTGCTTTGTAAGACACACATCCTCTGCGCTGCCCTACCCTGCTCCTGTATGGGTGGGAGATACTGATGTCTAGAGGCATGATGTGGAGCACCAAAGTCTTTTGTAAATGATAAGGAAGTCTACTACCAAAAATAGCTGAAGTTCTCAGCATCATTGACCATCTGTCTGGCTTATCACCTTTCATTCTACACTTCTGCATGTTTTGTAGCTAACGAAATTAGAATGGAATGGTTTTATTTCTTTTTATTTTCCTAGAAAATCTAATAATCCTGCTGTGAATTTTATAGATGCTGATGACTTAAAGTTATTAACTTACTTGAGTAATTAATAATTCCCATGTCAAGTGGTAGGCAGAGAGTTGTTACAGACTGAACCTTTGAGAAATGTTGGGGGACAAAAAGAATTATTTGATTTGCTGCAGAAAGGAATCTGCCAGATGGTCATGGAATAGGTAAGTTGGCCTAAGCTTATCTGCAGCCTAGTCTTTTGTGGTTGGATGAAATTCAGCGGCTAGTTATAAAGTTTCAAGACCAGAATTAAGTTTGTGCATTAAATTAAGTTGTGAGAAACATCAACACTGAAAGACACTAAACCAGGCTGTGTTTTGTTTATGGTAACAACTCAAAGTCAGGAGGTACTACATTAGGCTGCAGCTTCTTAATAAGGAAATTCAAGTTAGGAGACAGCCTCAGGCCAATGGCCACCTACTTGTTTAGCAGTAAGGTGTTAACCTGAATCCTGAGTTATTTGTTAACTAAATAAGGCTAATGTTTCTAATACAATATTGCTGAAAGGCCATAAAGAAAGAAGGCATGTTGATTTTTGAACTTAGAATTTCACAATGGTTTCTTCATATGCAATTAGCTTGGTATTTAGAGGTTTATTATTGTTTTCAGTTAGAACTGGAATTAAGCATGTATTGCACAAGCCTTAAAGAGCAGAGATGAGTTATTTGCAGTTGGTATTGACCTGAGATGCTTCCGCATGGATGAATGCAACCACTCTTAAATTGAACATATTTTCTCAGGAAGGTGACATAATTAGATAAAGGATTTCTTGATGTTACTTCTGATCAGTTAAACAAGAGAAAATTCATTATACAAACATTTGCATCACTGAAGACTGGACTGCTTTCCCCTAAGTTTAAGTTTTTCTCAAAAATTACATTAGATTAGAATTCATGTCTTTAGAGCAACTACAATCTAAGTTATGATGCTAGGATATGACTATTTGTAGCCCTGACAGAATCCGAGTATATGTTGCTTACTGAGTTTACATTAACATAATTGACAAGTATACTAGAAGAGAGTTAATGAAAACATTTCTAACACATCATCTTGTGTCTTATATGCATATCTTTTACTTGATCTCAAAAAGGCCTGAGTGATCTCCAAAATTCTGGTTAAAGACTTAGACTTGTTATAAGGGCTCTCAGGAGCTCTTATTACAAAATGTGACAGGAATAGATTCCATTAATTTATAAAGAGTAGGCCATCAACTTCGATTGAGGCAAGTAGCATGCCAATAAAATCCTTGCAAGGGCAAAGACTTGAAAAAGCAATTTTATAATGATATGCTGGAACATTCTGTCTTTGGACTCTCACTTCTAAGGAAACCTACGAATGACTGGGAAGATCTGAATGTTTGCTTTGGTCTTGATACCAAGGAGAGGAAAGCATGAAAACCTAACAAACTTGCTGCTTAATTGGGGGAAGTGAGAATCGGGATTCTTGAAATGTTGTGGTTTGAGGAGGAAGTGCATAGATATAAAAAAAACAAAAAAATAATACTTTGGAGGTCCAGCCAGCCAGATGTGAAAGCTGAGTATACACACACGGGAATTTATTTTGAAAAAGACATGTAAGGAGGGACACCTATTTTGTTTCCACTGGATCAGAAAGAGTGGCAATGTTCCGAGAAACAAGCAGACAAAAACAGTAATGGAATAAAGAAAAGAAGAAAGACCTCATTTACTGGAAGCTTGGTCCTCGAAATACACTAGTGACTAATGCGTGTGTGTGTGTGTGTGTGTGTGTGTGTGTGTGTGTGTGTGTGTGTTGATTTGTGCTCTTTATCAAGATTTCATAACATACAATTAGGGGATAAGCCAAGTATATCAATGCTCAGAAATTTTAATTCTTAGAGAAAATATGGGTGATTTGAATGGAAAGCTTAAGAAAAAAGCATACATAAGTATGTTGCTAATTGATTTGCAGGGTGACCCAGTTCCTCTGATTGGTCAAGCACAGCTTGCATTCTGAGAAAGCAGATAGAAATAAGAGGCACTTCGGATCAGGAATACAGCTCAGGGCTAAAGTGCTTTGTGCATGGCATGAGTAAGACCTTACTGCCAATTCCTAGTAGAAGAGGACGTCATGAGTCTTCTCAAATAATAGCCAAGTGGGACAGAGAGCAGCCATGCCAATGGTCTGATGGGTAAATATCATGTCAGCGCGGAGTTTCCGAGAAG
>NC_000080.6:111652444-111739944 GCF_000001635.26 Mus musculus | reverse complement strand
CCTAGTCTTCAAAGCTGCCAGTTTGCAGCCTGTCATGGAGTCAGCCTGGATCTGGCTCCTCTCATTATATTGAAACATGGAAGTCAGTTTAGTTATAGCAGTAGTATATTCTTGGGGTACATTATTTTAAAAGAGTACAAATCTAAACCCAACTCGGTATCTCAAAAAGAGTTTATAAAATACCCGCAAAATTAAAATTTTAAACTAAAAGTGTCATAAAACAAATATAATTGTGACAAAAATATGTTAACAATTTTCATAGAAAAACCTTAAAATGTGTGCCATGGAAAAGATTATGAGCTTTGGGTGTACGAACAAACATGCAAAAACAATTACACCTATATTCAAAGAAATAACACTTATTTAAATAAATGCCCATCACAGTTTTCAATGGTAATTTGATTATCTCTGATAAAAGAACATAATTGTTCTTATTTATGCTCCTCAAAGGCCCATTTAATTCTTTTCAGTCCTCTGACAGCACACCACTGCACACAATGTTGTCACATCCTCAACATTTGCCTGAAATTGCCCATTCCTAAATTAGCCTTTCTAGCAATTTCATGGATATTTTAGTTTAAATGTTGCATTTCCTTCAAGCTATCTGTCCTGCCAGTGTCACGTTCCCATTGGCAGTACCAGAGCTTATAAGCATGTGAGCCAGGTATCAGCAGGAAGTAAAAGAGTATCTATTGTGTCATAGCTTTCGTAATTAGCCACTTTGTGGAAAGAATCGCAGCCTCACAAAGGCATCTGGAATTAGCTTTGCAGGGTGACCTCTTTCTACACCTATATTGTCAGCAGGCAGGGCTCAGCTGGAGAACTGAGGGCTCTCTGTGTTGGAGCACAGTCAGAAAGCTGCCACACCTGCAGCCTCAAGTGATGAGCTTTGAAAGAGAAATTACTGGTGTCACAATTAACCTTGACGAGCCATGATCTGTGAATAAATATTCAGGTTAAAAGCATATAAAGATACAGAGTGGAGTTCGTGAAAGTATTATCAAAGCCATAAATTGAGCTACAGAAACACATACTAAAATAGGTATCATCGTATGAGTACAAAATATGTACAGTGGCTGTAGCTTATTTTGTCTTTGTTCTTAAGAGAAGGTTTGCATTCATTAAAGAAGTATAAAGGATTTATTTTATTCCACACAACCTTATAGCAATAACTCACAAACTGTGACTGTGCTGGGTGGGGTCTTTACAAACACAGATTACTGGACCCTTCTTATGTCAGCCTCAGGAAATATTTAATACATGAGAATTTCTACTTCAAGAAGTCTCTTGTGTTACACCGATTCTACTTGCGCTGCTTAGAATGAGAAATGGTTCTCGAGCAGTCATGGGTTTGAACACTTGATCCCAATACTGGAGGCCCTGTTTCGGAAAATTATAGAATCTTAATGAAATGGCAGCTTTCTGGAGGAAGCACATCACTCTGACGTCACACAGACTTCTTCTTATTGGCTCTCTGCCTTGTTCCTATTTGGAGGTGAACACATGACCATATACCATCCTGCTCCTGCCACGTCGCTTTCCTGGGCCATTGGCATCACTTCTGAGATCCTGTCTTTGATAATTTCTTTTTGTTAGTGAATTTTTATTACTATACTAGAAAAGTGACTGACACACTCCTGAAAATAGACTCCATTGGGGTGAATTAGCAAGTATTTTTACAATTATTGGCCTAAGTCAGGCTTGATACATCTAAAGCCATGAAAGCTACAGTAAAATCCTCAATTAAAATCGTCTTGAGCTGCTTGGGTAATTTGAACCTAAACTATAAAATCCTAATCTTGTGAAACAAATAAATTGTGGGATTTTTTTTCCAAGTTTTGTGAGGAATGTCATTGCAAAAGCAACTCTATATTTTACATATAAACTCCAGACCCCGATTAACCAGAGTGATTTTAAGATAAAGAGCAGTACTAGTGGTATCTTAGCACTGGGATTCAAGTTACCATATGAAAATATTCACAGAAAAATTGATGCAACTAAAATCTAATTGGTTAAAAGAAATAA
Source organism: Mus musculus (assembly GCF_000001635.26). Lineage (NCBI taxonomy): Eukaryota > Metazoa > Chordata > Mammalia > Rodentia > Muridae > Mus > Mus musculus. The sequence goes on along the minus strand of NC_000080.6, from coordinate 111,737,919 downwards.
GCTTCGTTCATGAATGAATGCCACATTTTTCCCCTCAAATGTGGATCCTATTTTTAAATGTCAACACACATGCTACAAACAAATACACACACACACACACACACACACACACACAGAGATGGTTGCCCTGCTATAGGGTAAAGAAGCTCAGAAAGTTTAAAAGGTTTCTCTGATCTATAACTACTGAAGTATACAAAATTATTAATCATAATATACAGTGTATCCTTCAAATTATGCTGTGCTCTATTTTTATTTAATGAAGTATAAAATAAATTATAAACCGTCTTAAAATTTTTCCTTAATCCATGTTTTATTTCGAAATGTTATGTTTAAATAAAAAAAGTATTTTTTTTTCTGGAGGTGTTAAGGTTATCAGATATTAAAAAGTCACTACACATACATACCAAAAGTGTAATCTTTAAAGTAAATAATGAATTACTTAGATTTTATTAAAATTAAAAAAAATCCTCTGTATGAAAGCACTAATAAAAACAAAAGTGAAAAGAAAGAAAGAAAATATTTAAGCATAAATCATTGGTTTCCAAGTTCTGTGCTCAATTATAAAAGGTAAACAAAAACTTCAGTCAAAAGGATATGGCGCTGGGCTTGGTGGCACACGCCTTTAGTCCCAGCACTCCGGAGGCAGAGGCAGGCAGATTTCTGAGTTCAAGTCCAGCCTGGTCTACAAAGTGAGCTCCAGGACAGCCAGGACTATACAGAGAAACCCTGTCTCGAAAAAACCAAAAAAAAAAAAAAAAAAAAAAAAAAAAAAGGATATGACATGACGAGTGTAGGTGTTCAGTGAAGGGACACTTACAGCCATTAGCCATTGGGCAACAGAAAGTCAAAACAATTGTAAATTGCCACTATGTAAGTTACAGAATAACACAGAAAAAAAAAAAAAAAAAGAAGGGCTAGATTAATGAAGAGATTATAAGAAGGAAGAAGACCAGAAAGAAGGAAGAAAACAAAAAAGCTATTTTCAAACCTATAAATAAATAAATAAATAAATAAATAAATAAAATAAAATAAAGTTCAATGGGGAGATGATATCTATTGAACTATAAGGCCAGGTAGGTATGTGAGCTTTTTGAAATGCCCATAAAATAAGTCACTGTACTAGAGCCAAGTGCAGTGTCACCAATCTGATAAATACAACTCTATGGATGAGTCTTCAGAGCACAATACTGAATAAAGACAGATATTTATTCTATACGTGTCACGATTGGCTTATTTTAGCATTCTATCAATGACAAATTTCTTTACAAAGAAAAAAGAATGTATGCCAAATATTTGGGGAAGGAAGAGAGTGATTTGAGTAGGACAGTGGGAATGTTCTATGCTGGTAAAAATGTTTTATACATTCAAATTATACATATAGTGAAGAAACTCATCAACCTATATTTTTAAAAAGGATAATTTTGGCTTATGAAATAAAAAAAACTCAACAAACATCACTCTTAGTAAAAGTTGTCATTGATGGATTGGCTCAGAAATACCTCAGTTTCTAGGTTTTTCACACAGTATCTCCTTGGACAGAAATCTGATCTGTGGAATGAAGGTTGACAATACAAACTTGCACATCTCAAAACCTGTCCCCACTGGCCCCTGTTCTAACATAAGTATTTGTTCTTTTCACCTAGGTTTGGAATGTCCTGCTGAGATTATTAAAGAAAATCAATTCATCATGTCTCAGGGAACAAGCACGGTCATCCCTTTTATTAATAAACGTGGAGATCCATTATATAATATCTTCTTGCATCAGCTTTTTTGAAGAGAGTCACATTGATTTGGATGCACCCAGTAAGGCCAGGGACATTTTAAAATCTCATTGACACAAAGGATGGGAAAGGATTTGGACCAGACTTCTTTTAGGGATATGGAAAAGTTCATTCCGTAGAGAGCTTCATAAAGATCCACTCCAAGGCTTCATGGAGATGTAAATTTAGCAGGTTTACTCTGCCTAGGAGTCTCAAATGAATTGAGCTCACAACACCTGTGCTCTGCAGTCTACTGGAGGCGTATTTGCTGCAGGTGCAAAGTGAAGTGATGGTAGCGATGTTAAGTTTGTATATGGTACCCACAGACTATGATTTAGCTTTATCCCCTATCAGGTTATGTCTATTTCCCAAATCACTGTGCTCTTTTATATTAAAAGTTGGTAATTGCTTCTTTTAAATTATAGTGGGTCAGAAGCCAAGTTGTTTTATGAACTTTTATATCTATATTATATTTAGCTGCGGCTGATGTACTGTAAAATAAAGTACACCCTTTAAACCCGTAGACAGGTGTTTATATTTTTCAACCATGAGCATGTTATAAGAAATGCAAAAACAAAAAGCGACCATCTTTCCAAGTTGTGCTAAATTTTGATGTTTGAATGGGAAACACAATCTAGTGCCCCATTTTGAAAACTAACGCTATTTTATGAGAATATAAGTTTTGTAATATTTACAATGGAATATTATTTTCCCTTTTGCCATATTTTCAATAGAAAGAAATGAAATAGGCATTTTTCCAGTACTGATGAATATTACAAATTCCACAAGAATATTAAATGTTTTAATTTAAAATTATAGTTATAAATATTTCCTGTCATAGAGTATTATCTAATTTAAATTGTAAATGATCTTGTAACAGAATCCAATCAAACATTACGAATGTTACGAACCATGATGAAGCCTAGGCTAATTAGTGGTGACTGCTTATAAGGCTTTCTTTCAGTGTGATAGTAATCTAATTTATGTTCACATCTCTAAATTATTTGTAAACTTTTTTTGTCAGTTTGCTGGACAAAGGGATCTCAGCTCTACAAATATTTCAAGTTAATCTAAGGTAATTTTTGGTGGTGCAGTAATTTGCTTTTGATCAAAACAGATGGGCATCTCATTCATTCTAACAAATGTCAGCGTTGTTTGACAAGGGCACCATTCTGCTTGATAGGGGCTCACATTTCATCATGCTCCTGCTACTCGCTGTGATTTAGTTTGGTGCTGTCAGCAACATATTAGAATTGAATCTAAGCTATGGGCTCAAGCTCTCCTGTGCCACAACTCATGATTGTTGACAGTTCTGAGGGAACCTTGCTTAAAAATAGCATCATCTTAGTCACTTGCAGATAGATGAATACAAAAGACACAGACATGAACCTTACACCCAACATCAGCTTGGAAGAAGTTACATCCAGAGTTGCCCTTAGCAACCCAGGGAGTTTGTTGTCCTCCTTCCAGGTACAAGCTGTTTGTCTACTATGTTGGTGCTATCCTGCTTTTCAGGGGCTCTTTATTTCAACTATCTATTTTCTTATGCAGATGAACTCTCAATATTCTCTGAAGGTCACCTAGTGTCAGAAGTCTTCCAATTATAGCCAGGAGTTTAATGATATTTTCCACTTTTTTGTCTTATCATTGTTAGTGCCCAGAAAATTCTGTCGTACATTGAATGTATTTACAGCAAGTGTTTACAAGATCTGTTCATTATCAGACAGATCTTACAAAGCGGAACATGAATTGGGGGTTGAAAGTAAACATGGCATCCAGCAGAAGGGTGCTATGCTTGCAATCTCAGTTCAGACTAGAGAAGCACAGGACCTAAGTTTCAGGATAGCTCAGGCAAAATAAAGAAATGAGAGAGAAAGAGGGAGATAGCTGGAAGGGGGAAGAAGGAAAGAGAATGAGGGAGAGACTGGGTGAAGAAAAGGGAGATAATGTTTTGCTTTTTTTTAGAAGTAAATGAACTTATTTGGTTCCAGGTTGTGTATGTTTTTGACTATTTACATAAATTTCTGTTCTAAAATAAGCTATGATTTTACAGAAAATTAATACATTATGGTAATAAGTATGTATATATATGATTTAATTGTGACTACATTACAACTTATTAGTAAATTTCAGTTTAGGATAGCACAAGACATTTAAGAAGTGTACTTAGTGACAACTAATGCCAAAGACTCAGACTGACTGGTTAACTTACAGTTCTCTCATCAATGTCAAAAAAAGACTTCTTTCTTGAGAGAAAGTGTTTATATTTACAGCGTACCAACTCTAAATTACTAAAGTTTCCTATACCCAATTCTAGCTAATGAATATTTGAAATAATACTAATATGATTTTTAAGTGTTATAAGGCAATTGAAATAATTTCAAATAGTTTTAAAATGCCAGCCTTTAAAGAAGCATTCTGAGATGATATACATGTATGTATTTGTGAATGTTTCCCAAAGTATAATAGCACTCTCCTTCATTTAACGTTCCCAAAACATAATCTATGGAATAATTTTAAAAGCTATGAGAAAAGTGTGTATACTGCTTCTCAGACATTAGGCAGACATTTGGCATTATTTTCCTACAATGGACAGGTTTTTCCTACCACTGAAGTACTCAGGTGAACATTAACCCTGGGGCTTTTCTAAGCCTTTCCTGAAAGTCCACACATGCGATCAACTTGGTTGTGAAGGTTCATTGATTGTGTTACTCCATGCAAAGTATATCTCCCATCAAAAATTCAAATAATTCTAAAACTTACCTTTAACTTTGAGAATTGTATATGCAAATGTAAAGATGATCCTATCTAATCCCTTTATTTCTTCCTAAGTGGTTCTAACTTCATGCTTTTATAAAACATAAGCTATAAAGTCCAGCTGGTTCTGCCCATAAATTTATGTGTGGTAGGCCATCCACTGGAGCAGGAGAATACTAACCTATCTGTTAGTTACTCAAAAGAAAAAAAAAAAGTAACTGAGCCCTGCAGTAACTTTCAATGGCTAATACTTCCTCATTATGGGGGGATGGGGATGGAGATAATCTATATCCTCTATGTCAGATTGGGGCTGGATCTCCTGTAGGTCATCTCAAGTACCCATAGCTGCTGTCAGTCCATAGTTCTGACACCCTGAAGACTGTGTTTCATAAAACTTCACACATGTTGCAGTTTCTAGAAATCTGTTTGCCTTTTCATCAGCAATGTCATTGATTCTTGGTGCTTGGGGGAGTAATGTAAATGTGCCATTTTTGGCTGAACTTAAAATTATCTCCTGCATTCTTTTTTCTTTTTTTTCTTTTATTTTCTCTTCTTTTCTTTTCTTTTTTAGATTTCTTTTTCATGAGTGGAAAGAATTTATTTCTTCTGACAACTCTTTGTCAAAGTCCATTAATGAGGCATGTCTGGGCAGGAATTTAAGGCATAAATCTGAAGGCAGGATCTGAAGCAGAGACCCTAGAGTGATGGTGCTGGTGCTTGCCCACGTCCTCACCCTGCTTTTAAATACAACCCAGGACTATGGTTTCTAGAGTTGGCCCAATACCAGGGGGAGGCAGTAACAAAGCAATCATTAATCAAAATGATGTCCTATAGATTTATTTAGAGTAAACTTACAGAAGACATTTTTTATTATAAAAATTTTCATACAATATGTTTTCCTAGATCCTCCCTAGCATCTAACCCTTCTGATTCCTCACTCTGTCTTTCTCTTTCTTATTGAAATACAAAGAGATATGGGAAAGCAATAATAAAATAAAATAAAATACAGCGAAATAAAAACAAACAAACAAACAAACATGAATAAGTGAGTGTTACTTCACAAGGTATTGCAGACATATTTAGTTCATACTTTGTAACAGTGTATGAAATCTTTTAAACTCTAACATAGCAATAGGTGCATCTTTGTGACTGGATATGCAGGAACCTACATAAAATGGCTTAGTGGCAAGAATTAACATCTTTTACCAGTAAAGCTTTGTGCTTTTATCTAAAATTATAGCCTCATATATTCACTAGCTTTAAATTCATTTGAAAAAATGAGAGAACATGACAATCATGCGAGATTTTTTGAGAGGAGAATTGGGGGATTCTGAATTCAAAGATCGGAATTAGAAACAGAATATATAGTTACTAAAAATTTAAGCTCGGCACATAATGAGTATAACATACATTTACATGAAAAGTGACAAGCTCCAAAATTCTTTCACAGCCATAATTTTTAACAATAAAATTTCTTTTACATTCTCAATTTAAATTTGAGAAAACAATGTCCCTGATAGATTAATTACCCCCAATTCCAATTTACAGGGCAGGGGAATGGAATGTTCAAGTTAGACCCCAGATGGTGTTATTCTAAAATACACTTTGCAAATTAGTTTGGAGGTTTCTCTTAAAGCTAAATGTGAAAGGTGCATGAGACCTAGCTGTACCACTCTTGGGCATCACCCAATGGACTCCATCTTCAACCCTGCATATCCTCAGTTTACAGCAGGTCTTTCATATTAAAAGAGCGTTTAATCAGACTAGATCCTCACCATTAGATGAATGAATAATGAAAATATAGCTCAATGAATTTTCATGTAGCTGAAAAGTATGTTATGAATGTCCGTGTTCAAATATAAAAAGAAAAAAAATGGATGTAAAAGAAAACATAGTGTGACTACACATTGAGACACAAGAATGGCTTGGTTAAAAACAATAATTAATATCTTGTAGTGCTGACAGAAAAGTTTCAGATGTAAATTTTTTCAGAAACAATAAATAGAATGTTACTTTTAATAAACACAGACAATAAAGGAATCTACTAATAAGCTGAGATTGATAATGAAATTTCATGTCAAATGAGATTGCTTCCTATAGAATGGACTAGTATGAAAAATTGAAGAAATACAGAAAATAGATAAAAACGTTAATTTTTTTTAGTAGCATATCTTTGGTAATCTTTTGAAAACTAGTTTCTCATATAGTACTGAAGGCTTGAAATGTAATCTTCACATGCTAGAAGCCAGCAGTATTTTTGGACTCACATCAAGATGTCACAACACCTGAAGTTTGGGCTGTATTGTTACTTCTGGGCACATGGTCCATTAGTCTGTTCTGCTACACACTGCATACATGCTGACACTTAAAGTCTCCAAGCACTTTTCTCAAACTAGACTATCCATTACTCATACTCTTTTATGCACCACAAATAAAATTGGTATTTTAATCTTACAAAGTTACTGGACTAAGACATTAGATACTAGACTCATTATAGCCATTCGGTTCTCATGACCTATAGGAGCTCAATATAACAAATGTGTTCAGATTAACAATGGCCAGAAAGAGAAATTATAACAAATTATGAGGTAGCCCTTATACCATTTAAATTGCCACAGTTTACTTGTGCATACATTCTATTTGCCTATAACAAGTCACAGAATTTGCAAGACACAGAATCCTCTATGAAATGGGTGAATGCACATTAAAAGAGAAAACAGATGACTACCAATTTGTATAAATATCTCATTTGTGTAGTGAAGTCATAGATTTGTGGAAACACAGCTAAAGAGAATATCAATATGTCATTATTATAGGGTTTATTACATATTTTCTTCAAGAGAAAACTTTATAGATAGTTATAGTCCAGCTTTTATAATCACAACATGAATATATGGTCCGAAATACCACACACTTATGTCTTTGTTCATTCTCAAGGATGGTGACTCTCAAGTTGAAAATAATTTCTAGAAATTCACAATTAAGATGATATTTATAAAGCTATTTTCAGAATCAGGATGTAGTAGGCAAAGCATGGGTGCTAAGGATCAATGTCTGCCTGAGCTTAACAGATTTGGGGAATAATAGTTCTTGAATTATTTTTAAGATGATAATAAAAGTATTTTAATGATCATTAACAGAAACTCAGAAAGTATTCAAGGCACTTCATATTTTTACCTTACTCACAACCTGACTTGATTTTTAATTTAGTTTTTATTTGTGTATTATTGGAGAGATTAATGAAACCTAAAACTTTTAAGTAACTTCCCCACTGTAAAATATATAGCAGAGTTCAATTTCCGCTCCAGCTGAATCCTTAAGTGAGAGATACCAAGTCAGATCTGTCTGTTTGTGTCATGCCCAGACTCCATTGTAAGGTTATGTAAGATCTAGGCACGCTGCCTAGGCTTAATTATAGACATATTGAGCTTGAAGTCTAGATGAAGACTACAATGGAACTCTGGGATAATGCTTTAATATTTTTACTTTGCCCTCATTTTAGTTTAATTATGTTGTGAGAGAAATGACTCTGGAAAATGTTTAAAACTGTAAATTAACCAGGTTACAGAAATTATAATCAAAGGAGATATTAAATTGGACAGAAAATTAAAACAAACTACCTTAGGATAAAAATATTGAACAGGGTAATAAAAACACCTTAGGAATCTTAAGCTTAGAAAGTGGTTGATGATTCTTTTTTCGTCTTTCTAACTCGACAGGAATATTGCTGAGAAAAATAAAAACCCAACTCAATTATTATCTAATAAAGCCAATGCAGTAAAACACTAAAAATAACAACAACTTGGGCTGCATAAAGAAAGGCTTAACCTGTTGGCAAACTGTTACCTTTCTTTTATAACAATGTTTGTTGTGAAAAGGTCTGAGCTCAGTAGGTGATGGAATTAGAAAAGTCAAAATATCTCATATTTAACACGACACATGGGATGATAGTGTTACAGTTCAATTAGGTGATTTCTATACCTGTGGACTAATATAACATTTCTCATCCTGCAGACAATATTTTAGCTATACCTATAATCATCATATATTTGTATATATCAATATATATATATACATCATTTCTAGGAGCCCAAATATTTTTTTCAACTAAAACCTACATAGTAATCTAAAAACCCATCCCATCTCCTTTCACTAAAACACTGAAGTAAAACAAAAACAAACGTTGTGTAGTATAGTGAATATTAAATCATCAAGGTCTGTCTTATAGGTGCCCAGGAACACACAGAGGGAGTGAGAAAAAAGTGCAGTGTGTGTGTGTGTGTGTGTGTGTGTGTGTGTGTGTGTCTGTGCATATGTGTACATGCATGGGTATGTATGCAAGTGTGCGTGTGTGCATGCATGTGTGTGTGTGCGTGTGTGTGCATGCATGTATGTGTGCATGAATGTGTGTGTGTGCATGCATGTGTGTGTGTGTCTGTAAAATACACATCTATTACATAATATCAACAATATACCCAAGAATCTGGGATTCTTTTAAATTTATTTCTATAATTTTTAGTAGATAGAAAAAAACTGCAGAATATATAGTTTATGGAATGTTATCAAAGGTTCATTTCTCCCTGGTAGTGTGAGAAGAAACTGAGCTCTGTAAAAGGCAGATAACAGGATGAAGCATTCCAAATGGGGACCAGCTAGCTTCTGATCATGTCACATGGCTCAAGTATGTGGTACTTCTGCCTGGCAGTGTCCTTGATATTTAGTAATCCACAGTGTTAGGAAGATGCATTAATTCACTATTATTGAAAAATTATTGAAATATATATATATGTGGAGGCGTGGTGTGTTTATCTTTTTTGTATGTACTTTTATAATATTAGATGCCATGTGACATTTTTGAGGACCTTGGTGTTACTGTGCTCTCCTCAGACATTTTTGTTTTCATTGTCCCCAGCAGTTTCACTCTCCCTCGTCCACCATTCAGACTTATCATTTCATGACATTTGTGTTATATTCCCTTTCCTTTGAGATCCACCACTCTGGTCCCTTACTAGTTCTCTGCCTTATATGAGGACTATAATTTAAAGATTCAAAGGAAACATCTACAAAGGGAGTCAGGAAGAAGAAAACAGAAGAGAGGAAATGGAGGCCAGTGATAGAGAAAGAGAGGGAAAGAGAGATTGAGACACAGGGAGAGAGAAAGAGACTGATTATACAAATGATATCTAAACTATCCAAAATACATTATATATTAATGTATTTTATATTTTCATTCAACTCAAAGTAAGCATTTAGTACAATCATATACAATTTATTCATACAATCATTTCCATTGTAATGTGTGGTAAAAGAAATAAGATGCATTTAGAAGATATAAAAGTTTGTACTCTGTAAGAAAAACTTACAAAATATTCTTATTTGTAGTCTCTTAATATATATATATTAGTTGCACTAATTGTTACTTGAGTAAGCCTTCCCAGACTTGTGTGCAAAGAAAGACTAAAAATAAAGAAATTCAACAATTTGCAATAATTTCACCAAGTTGCATTTGAGTAGTTACAACATGTCATTCAGTGTTAAAGATGTATGGTCAGCTATTGAACTAGTTGTATTAGTTGGATTTCAATGTTAATTCAAACCTAACCAAGCTAACTGAGTTGGTCAATGTTGCTAAGTCTGAGTTTTGAACAACAACATTTATCTTATAGAGCCATTCTTTTTTTTTGTGTGTGTGTGTATGTGTGTGTGTGTGTGTGTGTGTGTGTGTGTGTGATTGTACTTGATGCCAGGCTCTCTTGTGGTAGAAGGAGACAACAGACTCCCAGGAGCTGTCCTCTGCCATCTACACATGTATGGGGAATGCTTGTCCTCACACATATTTGAGCACTCACACAAGATAAATAAATAAATTCCATTTATTTATTTTATCCTTGAGGGAGCTGGTTCTCTTCTTCCACCATGTGGGTCCAGACCAGTATAGAGCCATTCTTGCTACTAAATGAAATAATTTGTGTAATGTTCTATCAGAGCAGCTACAATTACCATGGAAAAAATGGCTATTATAATTATTTGGATTACTCTATTTCTAGACCTTTGCCTATAAAAACACGAATAATCATGAGAAAAGTGTGTAAGAGCTCATATCTGCATTTTACCTAGGAAAATCACAGTTTTTTTTAAAAGGACCTACCTGAGAAAACCTAAGTCCACAAAGATTATTTTCTTGGATAGCAACGTTAAATAGCAGCCCTATCTCCTAGGTTTGTGGACAGGAGGGAGAGGTATAAACTGAGTTATATGAACAACAACAAAACCAGACAGGATTCAAATGGAGCAACTCAGTCATCCTGATTTCTATCATTTTTCATATTCCTATGTCATGTAACCATCCTTGAAGGGAAGAAATGGGCTCTAAGGAAAGAGGTTCTGTCCTTTCTTTTGTGTCAGAATGCTGGAAGAGTTGTCCTTGAGGAACTAAAATTTACCCAGAAACTGCATACTGAAATGGAAGAGACTGAGCCATTTCGCCTACCAGATAAGAATATTTCCTTACAAGAGCTGTTCCACCTGCAGCTGATCTTAGAAGTTGACTTGTCCTCCACAGGAGGGTTGGGTAATGCATTCTAGAACCTTCTCTTACAATCTGAATCTCATGTCCTTCTCCCAAAGACAGATCAGAGGTCAGTGTACATCGTTATTTGTTTCTCTTTCTTACAAGACCACACTGAATAATTCCTTCTGTGCTTTTTACCAGTTAGTTGATTTTTTGATTAGTGTAATGATGACTGTTGGCCAAGCCTGGCTTTTGAAAAACCCTAAAATTCCTGGTAATAATTAAGTCCCTCTCTTCTGTTACTCCTTGATTCTACTCTTTAAAAACTCCTTGATTCTGCTTTTAAAACCCCCAATATCCTCTGTACAAGCCAAAGTCAGTTTCAGTTTTATTGCACTGTTCTATTGCAATAGCTGCTTGTTTTGGTATGTAGCTAGTGTTCAGCTCTGTTTTGACATCTTCTATGCTATTTTACAGATTTATCAAACCGATATTTGCCTCTGATGATGCCAGTCCCTTCCACTACCTGTCCTTTCCAAGAATCCTGAGTCAACTGGAAAAGGAATGGAAGAGGTTTGATGAAGTGGATCTGTGTGGTCAGTCCTGGAATGATTGGCAAAGAAGGAAGGCTATACTTGGACATATTTGTCTGCTCATTCAGTTTTTAACATTCTAAATAAGATTTAACATCTCATCTGATTTTTTTTCATTAAACTATTGGAAAACTCTTATGCATTGTTGTTTTGGGTGGTTTTTATTTTTTGCCTACGATTTTTTAATTTAATTTAATTTTTTATTAGGTATTTTCTTCATTTACATTTCTAATGTTATCCCAAAAGTCCCTCATGCCCTCCCCCCATTCTCCTCCCACCACTCCCACTTTTTGGCCCTGGTGTTCCCCTGTATTGAGGCATATAAAATTTGCAAGACCAATGGGCCTCTCTTTCCACTGATGGCCAATTAGGCCATCTTCTGATACATATGCAGCTAGAGACACGAGCTCCAGGGGTTACTGGTTAGTTCATATTGTTGTTCCACCCATAGGGGTGCAGATCCCTTTAGCTCCTTGAGTACTTTCTCTAGCTCCTCCGTTGGGGACCCTGTGTTCCATCCAATAGCAGACTGTGAGCATCCACTTCTGTGTTTGCTAGGCCCAAGAATAGCCTCACAAGAGACAGCTATATCAGGGTCCTGAATTTCAGCAAAATCTTGCTAGTGTATGCAATGGTGTCAACGTTTGGAGGCTGATCTTTATTTTGCTTTAGCTGGCCTGGAACTTTATTTGCAGATCAGGATGGGCTCAAACTCAGAGATTTGCTTAATTCTGCCTGCCAAATGCTATGAGTAGACACATATTCTACCAAGCCTGCCCCTATGCATGTTATCATACAGATAAACTCGTCCTTAAGAAACAAACAAACAAGACAGTCAAGGGTAGTTTGCTTTAACCTCAATACTGAGGTTTCTTGGTTTTATTTCTGGATTGGACAGGCCCCAGATTAGCCATGAGTAACTTACTTCCTTATCTACACAATGTTGACATGAATAGTTTCTAGCTGATGTGGCTCTGTGTTTTCGATGAGTTACTGTATGATCATTTAGAAGGAACTTATAGGCCCTAAGCATCTTTTTTAGGGTCTCACTTGTTTTATTTCCACAAAGCGGACATGTTAGACTTTCCTGACTCTGCCTAATTCCTCAATTACAGTTTTCTCTTCTGAATATTAAGCTTAAGGTCTTTGCTTTATCTTCTCAATCAGCATTTTAAATGTTTTCTATCCTTAAAAGCCATGTTTGCTTGTTTGTTTCTTATTTTGTTATGCCTTCAAAGACAATGGCTTGCAGCCTTCTGCTGTGTAGCAATGTCACCACTGTCAACATACGGCACCCTCTTCAAGGCTTTCCTTCAGTACTCATACTTTTCTTTTAACTTATTCCAACATGCCTACCAATGTCTCCATTTGATTAACTGATTTTCAAAGACTTTTTTTTAAAGTTTATATATGGAGCTAGAATGATGGATCAACGGTTAAGTGTCCATACTGATCTTACTCAGGGCATGGGATCAATATTCATCTTCCCCATTAGCATCTTACAGCTCCTGTTTACTCCTGCTCCAAAAGTGTCCAAAACTTCTGTCCTTCACAAACACCCAGACTGAATTTCCTCAAAACTCTACCCAAAATGCACACATATATATAGCTTTTCATGAACGCTTTTATAAGTTGTATTTATTTTTCCTATGTGTATGAGTGTTTTACCAGCACATGTGTATATAGATTGCAAGCATGTCTAGAGACAACTGGTGCTAGAACAAGGTGTTGAATCTCTGGGCTGCTTGTATGCTGCTCTGTGAGTGCTGGAAGCCAAATCACATCCTAAGTGAGAGTACTAAGTGCTCTGAATAAGTCATTCCTCTAGCCCCTGTATTTTAAGAACACTTGACAATTTACCCCAAGAACATCTTTCAGTGTTCAGTTTTCCAGTTATTTCAGCACACCCTCTAAGTAAATAATAAAGTTAATACTAAAAACAGGAATAAAGATAACAGCATGCCTCATTGTTACACATCACAGTCCTATGGGATTGTTGATCTCCCTCTACGCATGGATCCTTTTGCAACATTTTGCTCTTAGCTGTTTAACTTCTCTGTTCTTTGTGAATTACTGTATATCTCTGCTTACTCAGGTTTTCTATTATGTATTCATACCACCTACCTGGCTTAGTTGTCCATTATATTTACCCTTGATATGCAAATGCCTGGCTACATCTTAGCTGCTTTTGAATTCCACCCCTATAAACCAAACACCCTTGGTAGAGGTGCTTCTCACTGCACAGGAGGCTTATGGTATCTTCCTCCACTGGCCGGCATTTGAATGAGCAATAACAAATTCTGATCCAATCGAACATGTTAAAAACCTAAGAACCATTTAAGTCATTCTTTGTGCACACATGCATATCAGTGAAACCTACAATTTATTGATTTTTGATTGTTTAATAGCTCTCTAACTTCTGCCTAAAGATACTAAAATTACTTAGTCATCCTCTTGTCCCAGAATTAAGGCAGATGTCTAAGTAAGTCTACTTTCCTTTGATTCTTTAAATCCCCATTCTACAGACAGGACAACTGATATTTTCATATTGAAATTCTGAGTGTTTTATATTTATCATCTTCCACACTTTTTGTTTGTTTTATCCCCTTTATTCTTCAGTTCTTTTCTAACATTCTCTTGTTTTCCCCCTAACTCCTTTATGTTCTCAAAGAAGAAAAGTCTCCCTTCTTTCCTCATTTCTCTCTATGTATCATGTACATCCATACATAAACATCAAAACTCATTTTAGTCAGAGAATACTATGGAAAGGAATAAACTTGTAATCTTTTCCTTTTTTCACATGCACCTTCTAAATATTTTTTACATTTCTTTTCTTTTAACATCATTATGTTGTTTATAAAGACATATCAGAAACTAAATTATAGTCTTGATGATAGCAAAATGGTGCCCCTCATATTTGCCATTAAATTTCAGTATTCTATACCCTTGTAAATCTTAATTTCTGCCAACACTCTTTAAAGTTTTGATATTTCTTAGATAAGCTCATAATCCTTAATATTAAAGGTATGAAACCACTCAAAGTTTCAAGCAGGAAAAACAGAAAATGAGCCTTTAGGCAAATGGATGTAACTAGAAAATATCCTCCTGAGTGAAGTAACACAATCACAAAAGGACACACATGCTATGTACTCACTGATAGGTGGATATTAGCCCAAAAGCTCAGAAGACATAATACGATTGTGGATGCCAAGGAGTGCATGCTGACAGGAGCTTGATATAGCTGTTTCCTGAGAGGCTCTGCGAGAGTCTGACATACAGAGGTGGATGCTCTCTTGCAGCCAACTGTTGAATGGATCACCAGGTCTTCAATGGAGGAGTTAGAAACAGGACAGAAGGTGCTGACAGGGTTTGCCCTCCCATAGGAAGGACAACAATATCAACCAAGCAGAGCTCCCAGGGACTAAACCACCAACCAAAGTGTACACATGAAGCAACCCATGGCTCCAACTGTGATGTAGCAGATGATGTCCTTGTTGGGCATCACTGGAGAAGTGGCCCTTTGTCCTCTGAATGCTAGATGTCTCAATGTACAGGGATGTGAGGTCAGGGAGAAGGGAGTGGGTGGGAGGGAGGGTGGGGGTACACCCTCATAGAAGCAGGAGAAGGGGGAATTGGATAGAGGATTTCTAGGGGGGTTAGGAATCGGGAAAGGGAATAACATTTGAAAAGTAAATAAACATAATTTCCAATTTTAAAATAGTGCAAAAAAAAAAAAAGAAACAATGACAACATTAAAAAAATCCAATAAAAAAGCATTCCACTTAATTATTTTAACACAATACTTAAAAAACTTAGGTAAGTTATGTAAGTTCAGTTTTCCTTTATTAATCTAATCTTTATTCTAAATTTGATGAATTTGAATTGACTACAGAATTTAGAAAATAGAGCTTGCCATCCCTTTACCAGAATCACTGTATTTAAATAGAAGCTGCAGCTACAGTAAATAATAGGGAAGTGTGCAAAATTCTAGGAAAATATACCAAATATTTACAAAATGAAAAGGGAAAGTATTTTCAAATTCAGTAAACTACTCTGGCGTTAAAATGAGAATGATCTTAGTGAAGGTTTTCATAGAGGAAAAAAGGCAGAGCCTTTCCACTGTGAAACCCCCATTACACTTTAATTTGCTTTATTTGTAAAACAATGGTATAGAGTTCTTTTTAAGTTGGTTAGGGATATTGTCATATCAAAAGAATAAAGGTAATCTCTGTTTGCCCTGAGAACCTCAGAAGTTCACCCGCAGGTCAGCCTTGGCCAACATCCTACTTCAAAGAGCTGCAGTGAGAAAAAAAATACAAAATATCACATCATCTAGACTGATACAAATAATATTTGGCCAATAATTCTAGATGTAATATTTGTTCTTTACAATTTTAAAATATGAAGATACAACCTCAACGGGAAGAAAAGCAAATAGGAGACATGAAGGATATAGACTACATTAGAAAATATGAGACAAGACAGAAAGTAGGTGACAAAAAATTACCTTTTCTATGGATTAGGCATCCCCTTAAGGAAGGAAGAGGAATGGTTCACTAAGGAGCAGTGATTTTTATAACTTAAGATCACTGTACTAATGCCAATTAAATTCATAACGTTTTCTTGCTTGTGTAAAATTAATTTATAACATGATATACTTATATTCTGAAATGACCATAGGCCTTTAACTAGAACCTCAACCTAATAGATCCATATAGGTCTTTTCACTAGATAAACTATTACAGATTGACATACCGAAATGCATAGCTCTCTTACAGCCAGTAATAGACTTACTGGTAAATATAGTACAAGAGCCAGAGAGTACCCTCTGTGGTTACCATATCAACATGAACTAACCAAATACATATCACTGCTTTGAAAGAAATCCACTTTTTGCCTCCTACGAATTTGTCTCTGTAACAAAATCCTCAGTGAACATGTACCACATGTTTCTTTTCCATCACGTACTGGATTTTATTTATCATAGTATTATCACCTAGTATCACAGGTAGGTTAAAATTTACATTAGAAGTTAGTAAGGCCAAGCAAAGATCTGCCTATCACTGATTCCCACCTCAGGTGATCCTGTTCAGTGTTTCAGGACGGTGGTAAATTAGCTGTCACTGAACACATGCAGATTGTAGTTAAGATGATCACTGGAAGCAATCTTTTCATAATCTATTGTTAATGAAATAAATAACCTTAAAAGCATCAGAAAATTCAACCACAGTCATGTGTGTATATTGAAATTCTTACCATTATTTTAATTTTGACAGGAGAAGTTACGTGAATACATCATGCACAGAGATGCTTCCTCCAAGTAGATTTAAAATTTAGAATAAGAAATTTCCACAGTCTCTTGCAATACTTTTAGCAGTACTTGCCTTTTTGAATTGTTCTGTCATATGTTAGGGAAAGAAACTAAGAGCTATATCATGTAAACATCATAAAACGTTGAGAGGAATTTTTAATATTTGTTTATTATTTTCCATTAATTATTTGTTTCAATATCTTATTTTCAAAAGGAGTGAAGCATGACAGAGAGTACAGAACTGGAGACTGGGGACAGAAACAGGCCAGGGCTCTACCTTCACTTCCTGTGTGTTTCCCTCCCTGATTCTCTATGTCAGAGGCTCTCTTCTCCAGGCAGGCTTTACCACACTGCTGTTTCACAACTTAACTTCACCAAAACACTATCAGCTGGGTATTAGACTGCAAACATCTTACAGATGACACAGAGGGTATATTACAGCTAAAACACAGCATTCCATTCTTGGATGCTATTGGTTCATAGCTATTCCATACTGTGAAATATGTTCAGATAAGAAACATTAAATTCCAGCTTTTTCTGCCAAACACTCCAATGCTGATGTGTAAGACAAGGAATTCAAATCTTTTACACAAAATACCTCGTAAGACTTTTATGCAAATATCTCAAACCCTACACATACTTCTACTCCATAAATACTTAGTTTTCACAGAGTCTGCATTCTGTGCATTTTTTACAACTTAATGGCCTGAGTGGTCAAGCTTCCTTATGTGTTCTTTCATTGTGACAGTTTAATACTTGTCAGGTGTGAAGGAGTCTGAGGTCAGACCTCGGTCAATGGGGAGTACAGACAGGTACCACCTGCATGAGAATACAAACAAGTGCACGTTGTTTGCGTGTTCTTCTGTGTAGCATAGAATTTATTCCTTGTTTCTTAGGAGTTCAAATATCCGCATAATCTTACACTTCTAACATTGTTCAAAAGTGTGAAGTCTTCGTTGACTCAATGTAATACATCCGCCGGGAATGTCTGTTTCTTTGAAAAATCATTCTAATATATAAAAAGGCAGCAGTAAACATCGCCATTCTCTGTAGAAAGACAGGATCTAAACTAGGATTAAAACTTTGAGGACAAATAGGAAATCCTCTCTAGTCTCCCTGTTTGCGAACAGGGGTCAGAATGGCATGATTGGATCTGTAACAGCCTCAGAACAGACACACATTCTCCATTCTGCTGCTTATAGTACAAACATTTAGCATCTCTTATGGGACCATCTCACTCAACACCAACAGCTTTTTTCAGTGATCATCACATAGTTTCTGCCTCTCTAAGATCTCATATTTTTCAGTATACATTGGACTTCGCCTTCACTGCTTTAGGTACAGCCCACTATTTGATTCCATGTGAGAGACACCCGCAACAAGTTGCTTAACATCACATTCAGGCAGAAACTTCAACAGTTCCCTTACTCTTACATCCTACAGGCCTACAAAGGCAGTGGCGCACGGAAGATGCCAAGTTCTACCGTCAACGCACGAGGTAGCCAGTTTTCCTCAACATAGATTGCAGCAGCCTCCAAGAACATATATGGGTGAGCAAGAGGAAACATTTTTTGCCCAGTAACTCTGCTTAAAGAGGACACTCCAAAATTCTGGTACTACAAATATGCTCTTTAAACGCATTTGCATGTGGAGCCTTTGTTGGGTGAGCGCCTATTCTCCTGACACCATTTTGTTTTCCCAGTGCAGAGTCCTGGGTTTCTCTTTGGTTGTACTGAATTTATTATTATTTACAGACTGTTTCCCTCCCCTCCGCCCAACGCCCCTGCCATTGCCCACATGTGCACCCCCCCCCATTCCTCCCCATTACTCCTCCTCCATTGCTATTTAGAAAAGGGCAGACCTCCCATGGATATCAACAATCACACTCATTCTCTCTCTCTCTCTCTCTCTCTCTCTCTCTCGCTTTTTAAAAACTAATTCATCTGTTTATTTGCTTTATATCTCAATACCAGCCTCCCTCTTCTCCCAGTCTCCCCCTCACACAGCTTCTCCCCCACCCTCACTTCCTTCATTTCTGTCACTTTAAACTGACAGATCTGCAAAATATTCCAGACTTGCCCAGCCTCACTGGCACGGCCCTTCATTTCTACGTTTAGATTTCTAGAGCTTCTCTGGCATATGAATTGTTAGACTAGTATTCAAATTTTCTCAACCAATCCGTTTGAAAGTCATAGGCACAACAGGTTTAACACAAAGTCCGCACGCTATGGTATCCACTTTCTTTGTCGGTATTTCCTCTCTTGTATTTGTTTCTTTTCTTTTCTTTTTTTTTTTTTTGCATTTTTTTTCCATTTTTATTAGGTATTTACCTCATTTACATTTCCAATGCTATACCAAAAGTCCCCCATACCCACCCACCCCCACTCCTCTACCCACCCACTCCCCCTTTTTGGCCCTGGCGTTCCCCTGTACTGGGGCATATAAAGTTTGCGTGTCCAATGGGCCTTTCTTTCCAGTGATGGCCGACTAGGCCATCTTTTGATACATATGCAGCTAGAGTCAAGAGCTCCGGGGTACTGGTTAGTTCATAATGTTGTTCCACCTTTAGGGTTGCAGATCCCTTTAGTTCCTTGGGTACTTTCTCTAGCTCCTCCATTGGGAGCCCTGTGATCCATCCATTAGCTGACTATGAGCATCCACTTCTGTGTTTGCTAGGCCCCGGCATAGTCTCACAAGAGACAGCTACATCTGGGTCCTTTCGATAAAATCTTGCTAGTATATGCAATGGTGTCACCGTTTGGATGCTGATTATGGGGTGGATCCCTGGATATGGCAGTCTCTACATGGTCCATCCTTTCATCTCAGATCCAAACTTTGTCTTTGTAACTCCTTCCATGGGTGTTTTGTTCCCAATTCTAAGGAGGGGCATACCGAATGGCAGAGAAGCACCTGAAAAAAATGTTCAACATCCTTAATCATCAGGGAAATGCAAATCAAAACAACCCTGAGATTCCACCTCACACCAGTCAGAATGGCTAAGATCAAAAATTCAGGTGACAGCAGATGCTGGCAAGGATGTGGAGAAAGAGGAACACTCCTCCATTGTTGGTGGGATTGCAGGCTTGTACAACCACTCTGGAAATCAGTCTGGCGGTTCCTCAGAAAATTGGACATAGTACTACCGGAGGATCCAGCAATACCTCTCCTGGGCATATATCCAGAAGATGCCCCAACTGGTAAGAAGGACACATGCTCCACTATGTTCATAGCAGCCTTATTTATAATAGCCAGAAGCTGGAAAGAACCCAGATGCCCCTCAACAGAGGAATGGATACAGAAAATGTGGTACATCTACACAATGGAGTACTACTCAGCTATTAAAAAGAATGAATTTATGAAATTCCTATGCAAATGGATGGACCTGGAGGGCATCATCCTGAGTGAGGTAACACATTCACAAAGGAACTCACAAAATATGTACTCACTGATAAGTGGATATTAGCCCAAAACCTAGGATACCCAAGATATAAGATACAATTTGCTAAACACATGAAACTCAAGAAGAATGAAGACTGAAGTGTGGACACTATGCCCCTCCTTAGAATTGTATTTGTTTCTATTTCGTTTGTCTTGCTTTGGGTTTAGAGACGCAAACTCTGCAGTTTGGGATGGCACATCATGTTGTCTAACCTCTTCCAACAATGTTAGCAAGTCTCTTAACTCACCCTCCGTGTGTGCTTGTGTGTGTGTGTGTGTCTCATATGATGCTCAGAAGACATGTATGAGAGTTGGTTCTATCTCTCTTCGATATGAGCCTGGAGGTGACCTCATCGGTGCAGGATTGACCGCAGCCTGTTTCACAGAGGAATCGTCTTGCTAGCCTAAAAGAGATGATTTACTTAAAAAAAAAAATACCCTTTGAGTGTTTATTCTCCAAGTCAAAGTAAATTTTCATACACACATTTTTGTAAAACTGACATTTGAGAAATTTAAACACTTTGCTATTTAAAGGTTTAACACGGTGTTTCATAAACAATAGTGGATATAATAAATGAAAGCAAAAGAGAAAAGAAAGTGAAAATGAGGGAAGGGAAGAAGATGGGGAGAGGCAGGAAGGAAGGCAACTGGTTAAAGTCTGAGATAGGTATAACTTTCTCCAAGAAAAATGTCAATCAAATAATAATGTCTTAAAAGTTGATAACAATATCTGTCATATGCTATTCATGACACAGAACTTATCATTACCTCTAACACCTCCTAAAATAAAATGTATGCAAATTTTTACTTCATGTAAATATATTAATCTGCCATGTTATTCCTGGAATTTTTTCAGTCTGAAACTTTAATTTTAGAATATAAATGTTTCTCAATTTTCAAGATTATTTTTATATCAGATTCTTCCTAATTTCTCTGGAAATTTATGAAATGTAATTTTCAAAAGAAAACTTGTAAGCATCTAACTTGTATTATGACTTATATCTTTATATCTTACACTGTATACTGTACATTGCATGCATTGTATATCTTACATTATTAACTTCGCACTATATAAAGGGAGAAAATAGAAAATTATATGGTAGAATATTCTTTGGAAACTGGCTTTGAGCAGGCACGATTGAGATAGAAAATGAGATTCAGATGCTGGCAAGAGTACCTATGCTTTCAGAAGTGTGGAAGTCTATAAAATATCAGTGGTTTTGTAACATTAAACTAAGGATAAATTTGTTGCAATCTCAGACTTTTGGGTAATTTCATAAAACATCCCTTTCTAGTATAAAACAATTGTTGAGCCAAATGTGGTGCATGTTGTAATCTTTTAAAAACATTTCTAAAAATTTCCTAAAACTATGATTTTTAAATATATTTGTGTCAAATTTAATCTTAAATCAGTATGAAGGTAAATGCAGTACTGGGTTAATACAAATATAAGAAAATTAATGCGTGTTTTAACCTGATTTTTCTATGGAAGCCTTATTTTAAAAATCCCTCAGGCTCATTTCAATTCCAATTGCCTTTTCTCTGTAACTTAGGAACATCTGTCAGTAGGGGTTCCCCAGGGAAGATATGCAACTTCCCAAAGCCTGAATCACACACCTATGAAACAGTTGGATGCAGGTGGCAGTGTCTTCCAAAGTGGGATTAAATTGCATTGGTGGTAGCAAGCTGTTTCCCTGCCTCTATTCCCTCAAAACAGACTTGCTCATTCAAATTTGCATTAGCCTTCCTCAAAGAGTGTCTTGCCAGCTTTGTGGTGTCTTTTCATGCAGAATCCACAGGCCGCCAGCAGCTGTCCCAAATTCTGTTGGTTTTTTTGTCTTAGACAAGATATTTAAGGTTATGTGAGAATTGGCATATATAGTTATGGAATACATATAGAGTAAACATTTGTAATTACTCTTAGTCTGTATACTTATGGTACCTTCAAAAATGGCTCATCATCTACCATTTATCTATAAAATTACTAAGACCCTGAATATAAATGTTACACGTGGCTTTTTTATATTTTTTAATTTATTTTTTTGTACAATATATTCTGATCAAATATTTAACAAAATTTCCCCCACCCTCACAAATGTACCTTTCACAGACTGGAGTTTAGTACACCAGCATATAAGTATGTTGAGTATTAACTGTCTTCATTTCTAATACCATGGTCTTCATTCTGAAGTCACAGTATTTTAAATTGTTTCCTTCCAGCTTATTGCAGTATAGTATATATTCATGCTATACAATGTGTTGTTATTTTAGATACGACATGAAATGAGCAAAACAGGTCAATAACTTTCTTAGGAATGGATTTTTGTAAAAATCTAACATAAGATTCCATAGCTCTGTATTAGCTCTGCATGACACATCATTTGGCAAAACTTCTAACAAGAACAAAGATACTTGATTCATACATAAATATAAATTCTAATTAAGACAGACTAAAGCAAGATGGCTTAATTATAGACTTTAGGAATTGTTTGGCGAAAGGATGAAACAGGAATAGTTTTAAGCCATATTTTCCTAAACCTACAACATTTCTTTCTTTCATTCTAGAGTACAATCATTTTATATAATTATAATTAAAGAACAAGTCCTAGATAGAGAATTATTAATAATGTTATACATATTAATCATTTTCATTAGAAAATATATTTAAAGATATATTTATATTTCTTTGATATTTTAATGTGAATATAAGCAAATTATAAGATAGTTGCTAGTTTTGATATTTTTTCTGAATGTATAGAAAATACTATATCTAATTTAGAAGACAATTGAAACAATTTTATTTGTGAAACCTACACTATATTTTATTTATATACTTTTATATTTTGTAAAAATTACCAGAGAAAAGATGAATTGTAATTTCTGTTACATGTTTCTCTGTTTTTGCTTGAAACACTTATTATTTTCTTTGTAAATATTTTAAAAATTTAACTGCATTTTAAACTCAGTATGTGATATTAAATCATGAAAAAAGAAGTATTTCTGTTTACTAAACAGAGAATAATAATTGGAAAAATGATATGTGTTGAAAAGTATCTTAACAAGTAAGCTCTGATAATTATAGTAATTAGATTCTAATGACATAATATGTATACATAGGATATGTATTGTTGAAAAGATTCATAGATTCTTTGTTCTAACATGAATTAATTGCATAAATATAATTTCCCATAAAATTCTGTAGATGGTGAAAAGTGCTAGGATGTGTGAGGAAGAGGAAGTAAATATGAACAAAACGCACTGTATGGAAGTAACAAGGTACCAAATGTAATGAGTAGAAATGATATGAGAATAATTTAGGTCAAATAAGATGATATATAGCACGTGGAAAGCCATTTTGCCAGAAACTAATTCTTGGTAAGTATTTAATATTAATTTTTTTATATTTTTAAATTGTATAATTTAAACAATAAAGAAAAACTTATTTCAATTTTTATTTTTTGTGCCCTTAATATTCTTTCTTTTCTTCTCTGTCTCTCTCTCTCTCTCTCTCTCTCTCTCTCTCTCTCTCTGTCTCTCTCTCTCTCTCTGTCTGTCTCTGTCACTCTGTCTCTTTGTCTCTCTCACTCTTTTCATGATAGTTAAGATACAATCCTCCTCGGTAAAACATTTCTTTCAAAAATGATTCAGGATGTACAATTTTAAGTCTCCGCCCCCCCCCCTCCATAATATTGAAACCATTGAGACTAAAAGAAACATTCCACTAAAAAAACTAGAACTTCTGAGTGAGGTAACTCAAGACATGCATGGTATGTACTCATTAATAAAAAAGTACAGAATGCCCAGTATACAATCCACAGGACTCAAGAAGGCTAACAAGCGCAAGGACCCCAGTAAGGATGTCTCTACCCCACTTGGGAGGGTGAAGAATGCAATCACAGGAGGGAGGGACTTGGGAGAGAAAGTGGAAAGGGAAGGGATGAGCGGGACAAGATCAGGTATTGGAGGAAAAGGGGTGGAGGGTGGGGTGGGGTGACAGGACTGAAGCCCTGAGGGCCAGCAGAAAGAATGGAAACAGGCAACCTCAGGAGGTAGGAGGTAGGGGGAGCCTCTAGAATGTGCCAGAGACTTGGGAGGTGAGAGATGCTCAGGACTCAAAGAGAGGGACCTTAGATAAAATGCCCTACAGTGGGGAGAGGAACTTGTAGAGTCCACCTCCAGTTGAAGGAAGAATTATAGCAAAACAAACACTCCATAAAGCTTTAGAGTACTAAATAAAAAAAAAGCCACCTAACATAACAAGCCTGTAAATTAACACATTTCAAAATACTTTTCAAAAATGTTATAGACAGTCAGAATTTTGTGTCTTTAAAAGACCAAGGAAAATGTCAACGCTCTCTTTTATAGCATTGACTGTTCCATGGTACCAGCACACTTATGAATTATTTCTATCCACAAGGACCAAGGTGTCCTTTTTTTGTTGTCTATCTCCTGGGTAAAAACTGCAAAGGAATACTCTGAAGGACAAAATAATTGCAGTGAACAGTTCATTTTAAATCATCAATAGTAACTTTAAAATGTTTTTATATTTAAAAACTATGCTTACCTGGAAAAGAACTTGTCACAATGTCTTGTTAAGTGCATGTACTCTTTTCTAGTCGAACCAATAGTTGAATAAATGATCCTGTTTGCCTACAACCTTCACATTTGTAGTTCTCAGGGTTTTCTGTTTGCTTGTTTTCAATTTAATTTAAAATATTCCTTGAAAATTTTATATGTGAAAACTGTATTTACATCATTTTCACACTCCTTTCTACCTCAAAATTCTCAAGATCCTCTACCACTCCTTCAAAAATTCAGCAACTCTCCTTTAATTTTTACTGAAATATAATAAAAATACGCCATTCAAAATTCTCACAGAACTAGTAAAATGAAAGCAGTCATTAAAACATATTGAATTAAAACAATAATATTAATAAAAATTAATTTTTCTGGTATGAAGACTATATTAATAATCATATATATTTTTATATATTTATGTTTCTATAAATACAAAGTTCTATGTCTACCTAGTACTGTGCATATGTATGTGTTTTTAGGTGTAATCAATAAATATTGGATAACCCAAGTGGGTAGATTGTCCCTGGAAAAGGAGTATTTTCTTTTTCTTAGTATCCAATATTTATCTGTAATTTTAATACATAGTGGTGAGAATGGGTACATATGTCAGTCAGTAAAACACATAAGTATGTGAATTCCAAATTCAGACCCACGTAAAAAAGCCAGATTAATAACACATGGTTGTAAATCTAAGGATGAAGAGGAAAAGACAGGAAGAGCCCTTGTGATCACCTGCCAGGAAAACCGAGATTATTTGACAAGAATAAAGAGAAACCTGTGTCAAAAATAAATCAAAGTCAATTGGACAGGAGGTTGTCCTCTGAACTCTATACTCACCTGAACTTATGCATATGTGCGTACGTGTGCACACATACACACACACACACACACACACACACACACACACAGTGCCTGGTTCCTTGATCTCGATATTTAACCAGAAAAAGTGCAAATGATCAAGATGTTACCTCTTTCATTTAGAAACTGATGCAGGATTTTAGAGATAATATCAGAAAGGTGTATGTGTGTCTGAAAATGTAAAACTGATTTACTGAACTGATGCTTGTGAGGATCCAAAAATACAAGTTTTATATTTACCATATAATCCACTGTGAATTGTACTATAAGTCAAGTCATTCTAGTGGAAAACAGATTAGGCCTCCAAATAAATCTCACTGCTCAACGTTTGTATTATAAGATTCTTATGGAAATGAACATAGTGGTAATACAATTAAAGTCTTAAGTTTAATTTCCAGTTACTTTTACATTGTTCAACATCAATAGACAGACCATACTCTTGACCACAAGACAGCACATATTCATACATACTTCGGTAGAAACTAGATTTTGAAACAATCTTTTGGCAGCATATCCATTCTGGTAAGTCTACTGACAGAAAGCGGACTTTTTGCTTCAAAAAGGTATTATATTAGAAATAGATACTTGAGCCGGATAATTGTGATGGATACCTTCATCCCAGCAAATGGGAAGCAGAGGCAGGCGGATTTCTGAGTTCGAGGCCAGCTTGATCTACAGAGTGAGTTCCAGGACAGTTAGAGCTACACAGAGAAACCCTGTCTTGATAAACAAACAAACAAACAAAAAAAGGAAAGAAAGAAAGACAGACTTGTATGGTATAATACAGAGCAAACACTATAATCCTGATCAGTACTAGCAACATCATCCAGGGAGGATAGAGTTAAGTTCTTTGGCTCTGCTGAAGAGATTCTTTGGGAACATGAAGAAATTCTTCAGTTTCTAAGACACTTAAAAATAGAATGACCATAATAATAGCTCTCTTTGAGTTGATTCCTTATTAATAGCCTCAATTTTATAGTACGTTTAAAATACATTGATTGTTATTTGGCATTGGGCAAAGACTCAAAAATTATTAACTAAATGAGTATTTATACTCCAAAGTAGTGCAAATGTTTTCCAATTTGCATGTATTCTTAAAAAAATGATGCTATTCCTAAATTAGGAGAGGCAGGGAATTTAATACTTCCATTATTACTATATTAATATAATTTTATTTATTTTCTTAGATATAATTTTGCCATATGGATAAGGGTGTATTTGAGGTCACCTTGGAGCCTCAGATGTCTTTGAACCTATACAACTACTGTTGGTTCTCCTGAATGATGGAATTACAGATATGATACCAATTATAATAGTCAGTTTTATTCACTCATAGATTCTACTAAGAAAAAAATTTATTGGAAAAAGGTAAATTTACGGAGCTTGTGGGGTCAAACGTGCATTCATATGGATTTGCTTTTTCTGAATAGAAGATTATTTGAAGAAGACAATGTGAAAGTGAGATTAAAATAAAAGATAGTACGCTGTTAATTAAGATGGTAATAAATAAATTGATTACTCTCTTCCCAGGTTTTCAGCATCTAATACTTGGGAGTGAGTTATATAAGTTATACTAAGAGAGTAGGATCCTCAGCAATAGATGGAGACACAGGAAAAGTCAGATTGCTTCTAAGAACTCTCAGTGTCGTCCTGCAACTTCAAACCCAAAATGGTGTTTGAACATAAAGTGAAATTTAAGATGTCATAGAAGACATACAGTAAGGAATAATGAACCAATAATTACACAAAGGCCATGAATCCTGATGTTATAAAAAATGTTGATCCATATATTCCATCTGAGATAGAAAATGATGTTTGGAAATATTCTGAGGGTTGAAGTACAGTGAAAAAAAATCCTAGCAAACATTATAGTAATTAGTAATGCTTGGTTTATATGGTTTCGTTATCCTTCTTTGAAGCTGTGGTGGGCTCATGTGATTGAGACACCTGATGCTGGAAGTACTGACTACTAAGCACTGGAACTCCTAGTGGAATAAGTGCTGTAAATCCTATGGGCGGTCAGCAGCTTCCAAGGTCTTGTTAGAGAAAAAAACTGAGTTGAATTCTCAAACTTATCAGGGTTTTTAATAAAAATGAAATATAAAACCTTGTTAGTTCAAAGGTTTGCCCAGAAGATATTTACACCATGGAAAAATGCAAAAAATTAAATTCCATTTATAATTAAATTTACACACACTTGCTATAAGTGTCTGGAAAAGAAAGATCAGATCATTTATTTATTTTACACATCAATGTTTAGATACATATCAAAGAGTTTATGAACTTAAAATTGAAATTTTTAAAAATTATGCAATCACTAAATGAAAACTAACCATTTTAAAATATAGGATGATATCTAATTTCTAGAATACTCATTCAGTTCCCCTAATGATATTAACTAATTTTTGCATTTTGTTAAGAAAATATTTACAAATAATAACTGGTCATTTTTCTGAATAGTATCATCATGACCACCTTCAGGTATCACCTTTACTATGCTCTCTCAAGGAAACAATAGATGCTTCAATTGCTTGTCCAGAGCTATCTCTTTCATCACCTTTGCTAAGTGTTGAGTAATTTCAGTTATTGACAAGTTTGCTGAGGAAATTGGCAGTAGTTATGGAGACTTGTATATTTTCAAGACTATACTCTTTACATTAGAACCTTGATTATCTATGAAAAGAAATATGACTAAGTTTCCAAGGAGAGTTCAAATGAAGCAAGTGTAGTTTATGCCAGCTATTCAAACTGAATTGTTTTAACTGAGTTATTTTAGAACATGCAAATAAGAACTATTCAGTACTCAAAGGATTAACTAATTGTTTCTCTTTAGTTTTTCGAATGTTTAACATACCCAACCAGTGTTTACTCTTTCTTTTTAAAATAAAATTTCTGTGGTTCCTTGTTGTATATGTAAATCGGTAATTTTTCTTGTAAGTTAAAATCAATAAACTTGAAATTTTCAAAATTTTTAACTGTACATTTACATTTTCAGTCAATAAAATTAAAATATTTTATTTTGACATTTCTTAAATAAGCAAAATGAATGGATTTTTGTAAGGTGTTTATATAAATTTAAAATAGTTTTCAAATTTGATAAATACATTTTGTAAGGTTTGGTTTGTTTGTTTGTTTGGAGACAGGGTTTCTCTGTATAGCCCTGACTGTCCTGGAACTCACTCTGTAGACCTGGCTGGCCTGAAATCCACCTGCCTCTGCCTCTCAAGTGCGGGATTAAAGATATGTGCCACCACTGCTCAGCTTTGTTAACTATTTTTAAATTTATCACAGATGATTTCCTGTGTTTCTAAATGTTTTATGACTCTGTTTATTTTTCATTAGTTAAAATCATCTTTGTATTTGAAATTTCCTTTGTGTGTCTAATTCTCCATGTGCAGGCTCAGTCTATAACTAACTCTAAGAATAAATGTTTGCTTATATATGTCTGGATCATCTCTGCTTCTTCAATAGTGTATATGCTGCTTTGAAATATAGGAAACAAAATAAAACAAAACACACAAAATTCCCCAATGACCACACACACAGAGTCTCGTTATCCCTAAACCAACTTTCAGGTGTATTGGCAAAGAATCTTCTAATAAATATATATTATCAGAAATAATAAGTGTTTACACAATATTCATATTTCATTTTCACATTTATTTTTAAATATTTAATTTTATTTATGATTACTTAGGTTCATAAAATCATATTGGATATTAATATTTTTTACTTTAAGTATTTTTCAAGGTCTTCTTTTTCTGAAAGCCATTTTAGAATGTAGTCAAGTACCATGCTATTTATTTGCAAAAACATATATAAAAACTTGGCATGGTTTTATTTTCTGGTGAATATTTTAAGCTCAATCAATGCTTCAGTCAATTAACTGATAATCCAACTTAGTATATAATTACACAGAATAACATGATTAATATAAACCATTCTTACATTTTACTATTTGCAAAACGTATAGTACCCTGCCTAGAACTATTTCTAGAACTGTCTAGTTTATCTATACTTCAAATTAATTAAATAAAACCCCAGGATATTTAATAACAAGATATCTATATATTTCTAACATATTTTCATTTTCTATTGTAGATGGGAAGACTCATCATGAGCTTAGTGGCTTACCATGGTACACATCAATTTTATTTTGATACAGTTTGGGATGTCAGATTTCTGAAAGACTGTATAGATTAAAGTCATTCCATTGGAAAGGTCACGTGCTCCTGAAGTCCTTTGAGGAGTGCCTCCTGAGGCTTCTAGAGAAGCTCACCTTTCCTTTGCTATGTCACTCATCTCCTTCCCTCATCCAATGCCTTGGTCTTTAATCTCCCTGCCTTTTATGAGGACCTTTGCCATCATATTTTGCTGTTAATTATGTATATGTAAGATAATTGCCCCATGCCAAATATTCTGACTAATTTTTTTTACTCTAAACTTCTTTACTCTGTGAAACCAATTAATCCTAGAATAGAAATCTCCTCCTCATAAATAATATTTGATAAAATAAAAGCAAGCTACAGTGTAAAGTTTCAATAAGAAAGAAAAAAGAGAAACATTGTATCTAAAAGAGGAGAAGCAAGAAAAAGGGTGCCAGGAGGGAAATGACAAGGGGAAAAGGGAGGGGAACAGAGCTGGGGAAGGAAGGGGGAGGAAATAGGAAAAAAGGAAATGGAAGGGGAAAAGAAAGGAGGAGGGAGGAAAAAATAAGAACACCAACAAGCATAAAAGGCACAAAAAAAGATGAAATTAGTATTTCTTCTGCAAATACAATACTAACAGAAATTATTGCTTTTAGAGGAATAAGTCAGAATGTTAGCTATTAGAGAATAGCTATTAAACAGAATTCTCTTCTAACATCTTTCTTCGTTACAGGCCTGAATGCAGACAATATCATAATGTGTAGCTAAAGTCTTCACGTTTTAGTTAAACTTAGATTATTTCCATTAAGCAAATACTGCATGTGAAAAATACTGTAAGAAATAAAAATACTGAAATATAATACAATAATTAATGCTAGAGATGGTTTATCTATAATTAGGTATATCCAAAATACTAATAGCAGACTAACAGTATTTTGCCAAGACACTGCAAGTTAGATTTCAAACATAAAGAGGAAATCATAACACACCTTGAAACTGCATATGATCTCATGAAGATGACTCAATTGGCAATAACGTTGCCTTGTGTGTTTTTATCTTTCCAAACATCTTTACAATAGAATATAGCATTTGTTTTCAAATTGTCATTGCTTTTATATTTGGAATCATACCTAATATTTAATTACAATGTTAGCTATTTTTATTTCTTTTACCTTTGTTTCAGGACTAAAGCAGTATTTCTATCATCATGAGACAATATAGCAGAAGATAATAGTAGTGAATATAATCACATACACCACAAAGTCAAAGCCTAAATAAATTTTAAAATACAGCGTGCATTAGATTATATATTAAAACTATGGATTGTTTCATGTTTCACTATTAACAAGGCAGCACAATATCACTGCTATTACCATTAAGGAGAAACAAGTACACACCAAGTGACCACCAGTGATGTTTCTTATAAGACTGTCAGGTTCAGGGGTCCTAGAAAAGATCAGTGCACTACAGGTGTAATCTGATCTCAAACCTTGATTACATATGCTTGAAAACCAAAAACCTCTCATGCCATCTCATCACGCCTGCTTCCCACATTTCGTGCCACGGCTGACCTATAAAAAGGAGGAAGCATCAACCAAAATGGGTGACGATGTAGCTTGAAGTGCTTCTCCTCCATGTGCAATCACAAATCACAGGCTGAGCCAAGATGTAAGGACACACGCCATTCTCTACTCTCATAGGAGATATTTCTACAGGTAAAGCTTCGCTGCTGAGGCTGCTGATCAACTATTGCTGACAGTGGGGTTTGCTTCTTAATAAGGAGGTAGTTATGCTTCTTGAGGAAATTTTCTACTTGGCATTTCGCCCGGAAAGAAACACTGTTATGACCTACAAAGTCAGGTGACCTTCCTCAAAACTCTGATTCAGCTTCATGTACTCATTTGCTTGCTTCATGAAGACTGTTCATTCACAAGAATTCAACAATTCCCAAAAGGGATGTTTTTAGTATTAATATGTGACCTTTTAAAGAGAGACCCACGTTTTTCTCAACGACAAACAGAACTTCCACTTTCACCCTTTAAACCTCACTTATCAACATCATCCCTAAGCTTACATGCTTGTCAAGTTGTTTCCTCCTAATTAAGCCACTAATTCAAAACCAACTTAATAGTATGGTGGCATAACCGTGAATAAAACAATTCCTTCTGCAGGAAGTGAATAATTTAGGATGGAAGAGTGACAGGCGTGTCTAATTATAAAACAGTCCATCAACCTGCTTTTAGACCTAAGAATCAAATTTAATGATGTACATGAAATGACCTCTGTTTGAGTACAGTGCTTAGAAAATGATGAGTTATAAGAACTTCCTGCCGAAGGTGTGGTCCAGAGGTGAGAAACGGCATTCCAGATTAAAGGACAGAAAGACCATAAGTGGTCTTGACTATGAGAATACTTGGACATGAGAATGAGAAATTGAACAAGGTTCCTAACATGTAATGAATCATTTTTTATACTAAAGACCTTAACTTAATTGGTTATTCTAAAGATCTTCACTTAATGAGAAAAGTGTGTGGGATGGGGTGGGGTGGGGGTGGGGTAATATCAGGAAGACTGCATGCAAGGAAATAGCAAGATCAAGTTTACACAAACTACTCTGATAGACCTGTAGAGCAACGATGAAATTGGGCAAAACCACAGCACAGTAAAAATATAGATAGGTTTGGTATATCTCAATTAAACTCAAATCACTGAGTGTAACAGCAAAGCAGTCTAAGGCTGTAAGTAATATACAGTAGAACCAAGTGTGGTATTGGATTAAGCAATGATTGCTTTGGAGTTTTAGCAAAGAACAGAGAAGAAAGGCTAAGAGTTCCAAGTCGACTACATCATCACTAAAAGCCAGTGGAATGCTATTAAGAAGTAAGCTCTTGCATTTGAGAAAACATGAACCAAGTATACTTATATAGTTACATGTATGTATAACATAAGTGATTGATACATAAAATATTAAGGAAATCCTGGCACTAAGTCTTGAAAATTTTCAGTCTGATTAAAAGTGGGGGACAATACAGACATTTATCTGAAGATATATACCTGCTCAATTACTGCATGACCAAATGTCCAATGTCAGGAATCAGATAAAAACTACAATTATGTATCTAACTTCACATTCATTGTCATGTTAATTTTGCTGAAGAACAGAATAACAAATGCTGGTGAGCTAGTGGTCAAATATATTTGTGTTTGTGCTCTGTAGAAACATATTTGAGTTATGGTGTAACTTCCATAAAAAAATCACATGCTAGCTCCTCAAAACAAAACAGACAAATAAAAATGAACACACAAACAAGAAACTCTGGTTATTTACCCAATGAACAGAAAGCAAGACCTCAAAGAAAGACTGTAAATTCATGTTTAAAGTGGTATAAGATAGACTCCACCCAAGTACACTAGTCAGGTAAATCTAAAGACAATTTAATAAAGAAATGATATTATCATCTTAAAAATGATATAAGATACAAAGTCCTAGTATAGCATCTAGGAGGATAGGATGGAGATAGCTCAGTAGGACTGAGAATTTAACATTCAAAAATGAGGACTTGAGATGTACTTGATTGCACCCAGGTAGAAAGCCAGGTATGCATATACGCATGCCTGCACACATGCATGCATGTGCCTGGAATGACAGCACTGAAGGGACAGGCATAGGGAGATCTCCAGATCTCTTTGGTCACTGAGCCTGGCCCAAGTAGTGAGTTTTTTGTAAGGTTACGGAGATAGAATAAAATTGAAAATTATCAAATGATATAATAAAAATTTATGGAGGGGAAGGAGGCTACACAAAATAGTACAATGCAGTATCTAGAATGAAGATATACTAATTAATCTGTTGCCTGTAAACTTTCAACAGTAGTGGTGTAGAGAGGGGCAATATATATTCTTTGCTCTCATTGCGGAATATGGTTTTTTGGGTAAGTCAGAACAACTGCTCTTACTGGTTGGGACATCTTCTGGGTATATGCCCAGGAGAGGTATTGCTGGATCCTCCGGTAGTACTATGTCCAATTTTCTGAGGAACCACCAGACTGATTTCCAGAGTGGTTGTATAAGCTTGCAATCCCACCAACAATGGAGGAGTGTTCCTCTTTCTCCACATCCTCGCCAGCATCTGCGGTCACCTGAATTTTTGATCTTAGCCATTCTGACTGGTGTGAGATGGAATCTCAGGGTTGTTTTGATTTGCACTTCTCTGATGATTAAGGATGCTGAGCATTTTTTTAGTGCTTCTCAGCCATTCGGTATTTCTCAAGTGAGAATTCTTTGTTTAGCTCTGAGCCTCATTTTTAATGGGGTTATTTGATTTTCTGGAGTCCACCTTCTTGAGTTCTTTATATATATTGGATATTAGTCTCCTATCTGATTTAGGATAGGTAAAGATCCTTTCCCAATCTGTTGGTGGCCTTTTTGTCTTATTGACAGTGTCTTTTGCCTTACAGAAGCTTTGCAGTTTCATGAGGTCCCATTTGTCAATTCTCGATCTTACAGCATAAGCCATTGCTGTTCTATTCAGGAATTTTTCCCCTGTGCCCATATCTTCGAGGCTTTTCCCCACTTTCTCCTCTATAAGTTTCAGTGTCTCTGGTTTTATGTGAAGTTCCTTGATCCACTGAATGGATACAAAAAATGTGGTACATTTACACAATGGAGCACTACTCAGCTATTAAAAAGAATGAATTTATGAAATTCCTAGACAAATGGATGGACCTGGAGGGCATCATCCTGAGTGAGGTAACACAATCACAAAAGAACTCAAATGATATGTACTCACTGACAAGTGGATATTATCCCAGAAACTTAGGATACCCGAGATATAAGATACAATTTGCAAAACACATGAAACTGAAGAAGAACGAAGACCAAAGTGTGGACACTTTGTCCCTTCTTAGAATTGGAAACAATCACCCAGGGAAGGAGTTACAGAGACAAAGTTTGGAGCTGAGACAAAAGGATGGACCATCTAGAGACTGCCATATCCAGAGATCCATTCCATAATTAGCCTCCAAACGATGACACCATTGCATACACTAGCAAGATTTTGCTGAAAGGACCCAGATATAGCTTTCTCTTGTGAGACTATGCTGGAGCCTAGCAAAATCATAAGTAGATGCTCACAGTCAGC
The DNA here is from genome assembly GCF_000001635.26 of Mus musculus. NCBI lineage: Eukaryota > Metazoa > Chordata > Mammalia > Rodentia > Muridae > Mus > Mus musculus. The sequence goes on along the minus strand of NC_000080.6, from coordinate 111,702,825 downwards.
TATTGGATGGAACACAGGGCCCCCAATGGAGGAGCTAGAGAAAGTACCCAAGGAGCTAAAGGGATCTGCAGCCCTATAAGTAGAACAACATTATGAACTAACCAGTACCCCAGAGCTCTTGACTCTAGCTGCATATGTATCAAAAGATGGCCTAGTCGGCCATCACTGGAAAGAGAGTCCCATTGGACTTGCAAACTTTATATGCCCCAGTACAGACCAAAAAATGGGAATGGGTGGGTAGGGAAGTGGGGGGGGGGTTATGGGGAACTTTTGGGATAGCATTCTAAATGTAATTGAGGAAAATACGTAATAATAAAAAATATTTAAAAAAAAAAAACATGGCCTTAAAGAAGGAAACAGCAAAAAACAAAAAAACAAAAAACAAAAAACAAAAAACAAAAAACAAAAAAAACAACTGATCTTGGGAAGGTCACTAAAATCCAATTTCTCATGATTCCTAGTAATCATAAAATTCATAAACAGAAAAAAATAGTTGATTATTTTGGCAAATATGGCAGAAATTTTGTATAAATCAGATTTAAATAAATAACCTTTCCCTTTTGCCTTTGTAGATTTCAAACCCGTTCAGTGTATTTCCTGACTCTTAAACTTTCTAAATTGGAAGAGAAATAATTATTTTAGAATATAATGGTTTTAAGCATGAAAACATTTTGCTTCAAATTTTAGTTTCTGGCTAAAGAACTTGAAATGTAAAGATTATGATAATGGTATTGATTAATTTCTTTGCTTCTTCATTTGAGGCTCTAAAGAAAGTGGGAGAGTGAACTTCCAGTTTTTTACTTTGCTTGTTTTCCTGGGGTAAGAGGCACTTGTATGCATGTTATAAGAAAGGAAGGCTTTCTTGTGTGACTCTACTCCAGTAAAGAGAGAAAATGGGCTGTCTGGCTGGAGCACAGTTTTGAAGTAAGCCGATTCTTCTTCAAGAACTAAGAGTTTCTTGTGGGTACCCCTTCACTTCCAACAGCTGCTTTGCAAATCAAGGCTTTCATTTGTAACACACTAATTGTACAACAGAGTAAGAAACATCCCAGCCATTGTGGGGCAACTGGAAAAGGTAACTAGCAATCATGAAGAAACGTAACAGCTTTGCATCAGCCTCTTCTTAAGAAAGGAAGCAGTTGAAGCCGGGTGAATTCAATTTAAATTATAAAGTGTATGGAATAAAATATATCCTTATAGGTCTGATACACAAAGACTCGTATGTTGTTAGGAACGTATGGGACATGTCTGGGGATATTCTATAAGGTAACATCACTAAATCCTCACGTGTCACAGGTAATCCAAGGGGTCATGATAATTCATGGTTATATGTTAATATCTTTCACAGTAAAAGGGAAGTTCACAAATAGGTTCTTCCATGTGAAAAGAGAGAAATATCTGCAGAATAATAGACATAGAAAAGGGGAAATTCAGGTAATCAGATAGATTATTATGTGCAAGAAAATACGATATGTTCTCTAAGGATATACATGAACACACACACACACACACACAAGTAAAAACTGTATTTACAGGACACTACAGTGAATTCGGCTGATTGCCATTGAGTGGGATATACTCAGATTTTAATGTGTTACTTCTCAACCTATAGGAAATGCCATGCAGTTATGTGGCTCTCAGCTTGTAACACTGTCAACAAGTACAAGGGGCCTTTGAAAAGCCCACTGTGGCTCTAGCAAGTCGGCTCAATGGGTAGTGCCGTGAGTTGCCAAGCTTCACAATCTGAATTTGCTCCCTGTATGCCACATAGCAGAAGAAAGAAAAAAATTAATCAGGTTGTGCTCTACCCTAGTCAAGTGCACTCCTATGCAAGCTTGTGCTCATGGGAGCTTACAAAACTAACTGATTAGATAGATAGATAGATAGATAGATAGATAGATAGATAGATAGATAGATTTAATATACTTTGTCATCTTACATTGATTTTTGTAAAATGCTTTAGTCCATAGTGAACACTGTAATTATATATTATATGTTTGAATTAATATTAATTTGTTAATTAAAATTATTTTCTGAATGCACCTTTGGTTCCAGATGCTTAGAAGTTAAGGCTCCCCAATAAAGCTTACTTGACAAAAGAAATATTTAATAATGTAAAATTCTGCATCAAAACTATCCTATAAAGAAACTGCTAATGTAACTTTTAAGGTTCCGGACTTTTGAAAAACAGTGTACTTCATGAATATACTTCTTTTATGTCTCCAAATAAACTCTAATATAAATGTTAAACTGAATTAGTCTAAATTCCAGGTTTTTACTTGAATTTCTGGCTTTCATGAGTTGAAAGCTAGATATTAGAAGATCCCCATATCTCTCTCTCTTCTCAGACATATTTTTAAAACAGTATATATTCTATTTTGTATATTGTCAAAAGTACTTTTCTTAGTGCAAAGTTTGTGATTTTACTGTTTTTTATTACTTTGGGTTTGGAGTGGACAAAACTGACTATGAGTTCAAACATAATCACTTATTGGATAAACCTTTAATTTGTTAGATTTTTGCGGAATTTATTGGAATACTTTAGTTTCCCTGTTACTCATTTTTCTACAATCAAAAAATAATATATTATTTTATATTTTCACAATTTAATATCTTATATTAATATAATTTAGTAGGATAAATTGTACATGTTGAAATCAATAAGGTATCTACAACAATAGTAGACTAATACGTGTAGAAGATAACTATGTTTGAAGAGAACAGGTAATCCTAGATCACTTCATGGCTGCAGGTACAATCCCTACATCATATTAAGTATATGATACATGTGAAATATACTGACTTAGAAAAAGTGAATGTTTTTGATGTACACCATGACTCCTAAATAATAGGCATTAAGTTAAAGAATTTACTTTACTAAAATTAATTAATTTCAGAAAAAAATTATCTCACAAATAGTGTTTTGTTCTTATGAACATAAAATTTAGTTTTGGTTACATTTTCTTTTTAAATTGTCATTATACCTGGATGCACATGCATTAATACATTAAAGTACATTAACCACACTTTTCTTTGTTCCATATGGACTAACCCCTTTCCTCACCACGTTTTCCTCATTGCTGGCATTAAAACTTTGGTTCAGTGAGCAATTCCAGGTGTTAGTACTATATATAATTTTCCAAATGTTAATGTTATAAATCAAGTTTCTGTTTGATATGAATATAAACCTTGTTCCTGATCCACTTTCCTTTATCTTAATGCATGCAGAAATCCAAAGAAAATTTAAAAAATCAGCTGATCAGAGTATCAATTTATAATATCCCTGTTGACACAGACAACATGTTATTATTTTCAATAAGACATTTTTCTGTAGGAGTTATGACAAGGAACATACTTTCTGGGCAACATCCATACTCTATGCCTATAACAATACTGAACTGTGTGCAGTTACTACAAGCATACCTAATTGTGAATATATAGTATAAAAGTCAGCCACAGTCACTAATATACTGAACACAGCCAGACAGGAAATATTGGTGAAATATTTTTGTGTGTTTTGAGTGATTCACCTCTTTACAAGGCAGCCAGTACTGCTTGATTTGCTATGAACTTAGCTAACTATTCTAAATGCTTACTAGAATGAAAAGGAGGAAGGAAAAAAGAGAAGACGACACAAGAAAGCTCACAAAAGAAGGAAGGAAAAGAGAAGGCAAATCAAGGAGGCTCTCTCCTCCTCCTTTCATCTGTGACTGGGGGATTTCCTAGTCGAAGGAAGACCTTCAGAGTATATAGATAGCACTTATTTCTAGTACTATTTGTTTTTAGGATCACTTTTTGAGTATCTGTTGCCTTTAGTTCTTGCTGCTCTATGAGAATATCATGTAGTAGATAAATTGGTTTCTAAAAAAATGTATCGGTTACATTCGGAGACTAGGGAATGTCCAAGAGCATTGCTCTGGTATCTGCCGAAGGTCTCCATGCTGTGCCATAATTTGACAGAGGAACAAGAACACACGTGTGAGACGAGAGAAAATTTGTCAGACTGTATCTCCCATAACTAAGTCCTGATATAACAGCCTTATTTCATTTATGAGCACAGAGCCTCCATGACCTGGCTACCCTGTAATGTCACCTCTTCATAACATTACAACAGCAATTGAATTTCAGTATGACTTTTGAATGGAACCTTCAAACCATAACAGGATCCAACCCACTACAGTGCTTTCCAAATAAATTGAATTGGTTTTGGTTAGAAGAAAGAAAATTAAAATGCACACAGGAGCCATAATTTCTATGAAATATAAAAGCTTTAGGCAAATAAATTGAAAATGTTTTCTTCAGAGGTTTTAACAGAAGTGTTCCGAACTAATAACCTTGTAGCGTGATGAATTTTAAGAAGAAAATATGAAAAAATTATGCGAATCTCTCTATAGAATTCATAGACAAAATGCATTGATATTTGATATCAATAAAATAAACAAAAATTACAAATGTGATTAATAATTTAAAAAGCATTGACTATTATTTCAAAAGAAATGTTTAGCAATTTTTCCAAAGAGTAAGATATAAATTTCAATACATTAATATTGCATACACACACACACACACACACACTGGCTTGTTGAATGCAAAAATCAATTCTGTTTTATCATCTTTCATTATGTTAAAGTGTCTATCTTTCTCTTTGCAAGTTTTTCTTTGAGGCCTTGTTGACATCAACAGTGAGTTTCCCTATGTGTGTACCTATTGTTGATCATGAGCAAAAATCTTTCTTTTGTTCTTTCAGAGGTATATCTTACTTCAATTTAACAAGAAAATCCTCAGTTCGTGACAGAAACCATCAATGTCATACAATTTTTAGATATTACATTCAACACCCCCATCTACTTTCCTTTAAAAGTAGACACTTACAAGTTGAATCAACCAAAAATGTGAGAAAAACGTTTCCAAGAAGTTAATAATCCCCTAGCGAGAGAAGCATGAGGCCATGTGCATTTTTCAATTTCAAAGCCTACTGTAATAAACACCTCTTAAATGAGTGCTCAGTACTCACTCTTCATATTAAATAAAATAAATATTTTAAATACATGTTTTTATTTTACTAAAAACACTGATTATTTATTATAAATAGTCATAACTATGGCATTCTCCAGACTTGTGTATTTTAGCATTAACAACAAACAAAAGCACACGAATTGTTCATGTGTGGTTTTATCGAGGTAAGAATATCTGTATGCTAAATCAAAACTTAGCAGCATGATATACTAAAATTAACCCTCTCAGCAGAATATTAACGAGGGGCTATATCCATATGCATGTCAATCATATTTTTACTTGGTCACAAGTTATAATAAAAGCATATACATCAGGCAAGCTACAAACCCTTTTATCTATAATAGTGTACTGCCTGCAAAATATATTAGTGCAATGGTGGCACCTAGCTTGTGAGAGTGATCACCATTGTCTGATTCAAATCAAGACCTACTACCTGAGTCAGGATTCAGACCTGACACTGCTGGTGTGACCAGGAATCTGAGACAAGATAGCTCTGGACCTAGTGTAAAACAAAATACTACTGTTCTAAAACAAACAAACAAACAAACACAAATGCCATCAGCAACAAAAACAGAAACACAGTATTGCTATAAAATGACTCCTAAAAATATATTCTGCTATGCTTATAGAGTAATGCCTTGCTCGTCTATTATCAGAGAAGCTCTCTCCTGCAGCAGATCAGAACAAATGCAGAGACATACACCCAGACACTACACAGAGTGTAGGGGATGTCTCTATCAAATCCTTCACCTCAGGGTTCCCTCTTCGCCAAGAAAGAAGAAAGTGGAATAAGTACAAAACTCAGAGGAGATGAAGGATACCAAGGAGACAAAGTCCTATAAATCAACATGATTGATTCTCTCGTATGAACTCATAGACACTGAGGCAGTATGCACAGGGCCTGCATAAACCTGTACCAGATGGGGTCCGAGAGCTGGAAGGGGTGGATACATGCCTCCACTCCCCAAACAGAGTCAATCGCCAATACAGAACCATTTGCAAATGAATGTTTAGTTCTCTCCCAGGGAGTCTCACAGGGACAACAAGCTACTCTGAGGATAGGCCATATGTCCAGCAGTAGATGGCCAACAGAAGATGAACTCAGAAGAAGAACTGGAGGTTCTTTGCCTCATCATGTCAGGTTAGGGCCTTGTTTTATTTTTTCTAAAGTTTATGTTTCTTTGCGTCTATAGTACAGCTCTAGTTTAGTGCTTTTATGGGATTCCTGAGTGGGTCTTTGCTCTCTATCTGTTTTTGTGCCTTTTCCAGGGCTCTTTAGGTTTGTTTATTTTATACTATTCCAATGTGTTTTTATTTTAACCATTATCATACCATATCATATCATATCATATCATATCATATCATATCATGTCTCATATCATAATATTCAATCCCTGTTTTTTTTTTAAAGAGAGACAGAAAAGAATCCAGAGGGAGGTGAGGTGAGTAGGAACTGGGAGGAGAAGAGGGAGGGAAGAAGTAATAAGAACATATTACAAGAAAAATATAGTTTCAATTAAACAAAAAGAAAATCACACACACACACACACACACACACACACACACACACACACACACACACACACACACATACACAGTGGGCCCAGTATTGCCTTAGCCTATAACATCCAAAAGCACACTTTCTCAAGAGTATGACCAACGAATAGTATAGCTTGCAAATTTTTCCGAACATCATTCTCTGCTAGTCACTGAAGGAGGAAAAGAATTGCTAAATTTTATGCTTCTTGTTTTTTCAAATCATCTACACATTACACTGTGAGCAACTCATACCAAGTATTCACAGTAGGTTGCTACCTGTATATTTTAAACGACACAAAGATTGAAAACATAACTCATTCATAATACAGTATTTTAAGAATGTGACTGTCATAATCTAAAGTCACGTGGCTCAAAAGGGACAAGATTTAACATTTCATTCCTAACATATACAAAAACACAAAATATAAGTCTGTCACATCAGTTTACAATTGCTTAAGCTCTTCCCTACGAATAGTAGTTCACATAAGTAAATTTGTATGAAGATACTCATAGAACCAAGTCTTAAGAATTGAAAAGTATGAGATATCTTATCAAAACATTATTCTATATTATCTTATGACCTGTTTAAGCTGCCCCTTTCAAGCTTGTATTTCTAACACTAAAAGCACTTCTGATTTAAGTTACTTTTAAAATAAAATGAATAAGCACAGAATCTATTTTACTCAGAAAAGAATCTCATAATTATACAAAAGTTACACACTTGGGTGTATCTTATTTGAGTCAGTATTAAAAGGCACATTTTAATATACATGGTCACTTGCTCATTTGAACAGATGTTCCATTAAAAAATTATATCAATAAAGTGGAAATAAAAAACATTTAGCAGTACATGACATGAGATCAAATGTTTATAGCATCTAAGCATAGGATTCCCAATTTTATATCAGTCAAATTTGTGTGTATGTTAATGTGCATAAAATATATATATACATATATAATATGTACACATATATTTATATATGTATATGTTTATACACACACACACACACACACATATATAATTGTTTTACTGGTTAGGTTTTTCTCACCTTGACACAAGATAGAGCTATATTTATGTTGAAACCTCAACTGAGGAAATACCTCACCCTACTGGAGTATACACAAGCTTATACTACAGAATTTTCTTGACTAATAATTGATGTGGATAATCCAGCCCATTGTGGGCAGTGCCATCCTTGGGCAAATCATCCAGGTTTGTAAGCTTCAGTTCCTGCCTAATTTTCTTTCCTGATGGATAGGTTGTAAGCTGTAAGTAGAAATCCTACTTTTCCTATGGCTTTTGTTCATCTTGATCACAGCAATAGAAAGAAAACTAAGGCATTTTCTAATCTACTGATTTCTAAAACAGAGTAATTTCTGATTAAATTTGTTTTAATTTATGGAAATAAGGGGGAATCATAAACATAGCCCAGTTTTGACTTTCTTTGTAGTAAAATTGAGGGGAATACAGGTAAGTTTTCCTTTTAATGGAACATAATTTATACTACTTACATATATGTATTTAGTTAAAACATGCTTCTAATTATTGTTTTGTTCACATCTTCAAAATTTCTCATCACCACAATTTTTAATGTTTTTCTAACAAAAGTTGCACATGTAATGAACAAAGAAATGAGTCTTTGTCTTCGGTGCTTCGTTTCCACAACCAGTCGGATTGTTCTACTGCATTTCATGTGCAAGGTCTTTCTCTAAAAATGTTCAATCCAGGGCTAAATTTGCTCTCCTGGTATCTTTCTTACTATTATTTTCACACAGACTATAATTATTTGAAGGAATACAATTAAATTTTTAACCTCAACATATCTTCATCTAAGAGGTTTCCACATAAGAGTAGCACTTTTCTGAATCAACAGAATGAACAAATGGTTAGTCAGTGTTTTAGGTTCCTAGAGGGATAAACTTCAAATTATAATCAAGGCCCAAAAGTACAATACTTCTAATGATGTGATGCTGTGTCACTTGCTATGTCTGTTTGCCTATGTGTTAGGAGTTCCAGTGACTCTCACAAATATAACAAGTAGAATAATTTAAATATTTAAAAGAAACAGATCTCAAAGTCAGGTTAAAAACAGTGATACTATATATAATACAATATTTCATGAAATTATATATCGCCACCATATACAAAGATACATGCTGTAAAATATCTTGATTTCTCCACATAAATATACACAGAATTACTGTATTCTGTGTGGTTCAACTGTCAAATTTTATGTGGGTCACTCATTGGCAAAATATTGCAAGGAAATAGATGTAGTATTATGTTAAGAATATAAAAGAAATAACTTAAAACAGAAGCAAATGTGTTAAAATTTATGAATTGTAAAAATTGTAGACATGGGCATTATAACAATACATTATAAAACATTCTTAGTCTAATAACAAAAATAACTCATATGAATAATTCATGGAAAGACAATTTTGTAACAATATTTTATATATATTGGGGTACACAAAACCAGAGAAAATACTCTACTCCAAACCTCAAATAGTGAATGAATTCTGAAATTCTATCATTTCAGTTATAAAACACTAACATGCTCAACAGAAAAAGACAGAAATCTTCACACATGTATATGTGTTCTGATTCAATAAGTACTTACATTAATTTACATCATTGCTCTTTCCTTTGTGGCACCCATGCAGGCAATGCAATAGGGTCCAGATCAGGTGGCAGTCTATACTTTGGGCTTTAAACACACAATGACTTCTAGAGGAAAAGTGTAGCAGTAATGTGACTTCACTGAGGAAATTTCCTCCAGATGGAATTTAATCTAGCACATCCCATATTTCAGCATAAAAATTAATACCACTGCTAAAACTTTACAGTACAATAGAACTAAGTATTTAAATTTTTAATGCAAATTTTATATTCTGATCATTAACTGCTTGATAGGTATTAAATGTGTAATTCTTTAAAGCTAACTTAAGGTACATTATTTTAAAATTGTCCTTGTTTTCTTATATCTACCCTCTGAATATCTTACTCACACCATTTCATCTGCATCAGACATTTTTTGATTCACAGAAATATTTTCAAATTTGAATTAATCTTACTCAGTAGTGAAAATAAAGACAAAAGTAAATGAAACAAAGTTGTTTGCATTATTATACTTAGAAATTTTCTGTAGTGGCATTCAAGGATGTGCAAAAATATTTTTTTAATCTTTGATTTTTAGTATTTGCTGTATTATTGTAATATAAGCTACCTTAAAATTAATTTTTATTTCAAAGTTTGCTAATTAGTGGATATCTGAGAGTATGAACATTCAAACTACTAATACAATCCCCATTTTTTAAAAAAAGTAGATAGAAACCGACATATGTTGCACCATACCTCAGAAATTACTTTTCTCACTAATTTAAATATCACCTCCTTATGATTTTCTCCTTTTGACATTTTTGAAGGTATGCTGTCTTTAGTATTATTTATAACATATTAGTGGGTTCAATCTGACACATGTTATAACATTCTTAAATAGATATCTAACAATAAAAACATTGACTAAATTTATTCATCATTAAGAAAAATATTAAATTTGTGAATCTATTTACAGAATTTACAAGAATCTATTTACAGCTTTCAAGATAAAGCTGCCTCATAAAAGTATTCAGAGAACTTTATGATTCAGTATAGTATGGCATTTTCCACTATTTCCTAATGCTATCTTTTCTTTTGTTGTCAAAACAGAAATTATAACTTCAGCTACTAAAAAATTATGTATATAAATTCCTTCCCCCTGAAAAAGAAGGCCAAAAGAAGTCTGCAGTTCAAAATTATTCATGGATCTACTTGATAAATAAAATACATGTATTTGGTAGAAGATTAAGAAATTTTCTCTTTTAAGATGTTGATTCCACACTAAACACAAATGGTTGATTTTTTTAATTTGTGAAATTCATTTCTAAGATAAGTTGTTTTTATTTCAGAATATATGTAATTCAGTTCTATAAACAAGTGCAGGACTTAAATAATAATCAAGTTGTATTTTATTTCAAATAGCAAACAAAATTTTATCTTTTACAACAGCAATAAAAATTTAAATTGTACAAATGATAAGAATAGGAAATTAATTTGATACTAAGAGAAGAGATACTAAAAAAATATCTTTCTTAAATATAAAAGTCTAACTTGCATTTTGTTGTACTAATTTTGGAACCTGCTTGACTTTTGTTCATTACATGTAATGTATTTTCTATTTTCCTTTGAGATTTCTATTGAAATATTTTGGTAATATTAGTGATAATACCTTCTTATGAACTGAAGTGACTTTTTATAGGAATTTCCACAACAATGGAACAGCATCCCATTTCAGTGTGTTAGAGTTGTGTATATAGCTGATGCTTTTAGGCAGTAACAAAGTTTCTAAACATTAACAAAAGGAGTATTCAAAACAAAAGCTTTAAATTTAATTTTCCAATATTATTTATAGCGGTTAAAAGAGTTGACCAAATTTTGAAATGTAGTAACCTTAGTGTCCTGCTGAAGCAGGAGAGGATGTTGCAGGAAACTATAGTTCAGACTCAACTCACAAATTCCCAAAACCTTTTAAGGGATGACAGCAAAAAATTACTTCGTCATTCAATTGCTCCTGAATGTCAAAATTAAGAAAGTTTGCACAGAAAAAAATAGCAAAACAATGCTCATTTAAAAAAAATATCTCAATGACAAATAGTGCTGTTTATAATTCATTATGAAATTCAAACACTTCTATTTAGTAAAGTGCCCTGTTTTCTGTAGTTTAACCAAATATGTAAGTCACATGTTAATAATTCTATTTTCTTTAAATATGGAGTTAGCTGAAATTCTCACCAAAGTTTCATGAATGATGACCAATCTATGTAAAATAATTGGGAAAAATATAACAGTATATATTCTCCAAAATACTCTTTTCTGTCATCATGGAGCATTGTAACAAAATGCAATATTTTAAAATATTAACATTCCTCACTGAAATATGCATGGAGTCAGGCTTAGGGAAAAAAAAAAAATGTCCCTGTGAAACAACTGCCCTGAGGAACGTACTATTCCTTCTGAACTGCTTTTTCCCTGGAGGTAACATTCTCATTAAAAAGATGAACTGATTTTATCATAGCCGTGGGCAATACACACTGTCCAGAAAGGATTTCTAAATAGATAAACACCTCACCAGGCTCAAAACACCAGGAGCACAATGTGCTGACAATGCCAAAAATTTCCCTTGCTTCACCAGCTTCTCTGCTGCAACATGTTCCTAACATTAAGATAATAATAATGTCATGGCAAAACAGAAATTACAGTAACAAACAAAAGTAAATAATTACAAGACTAGAAGAATAATTTAGGTCTGTATACCTTATTTTTAATTCCATTTCCTTTACCTTTTTCAAGTGGATAAAAATAGAGGCAAATTTGAAACATTTCCTAAGTTACAATCTATTTAAAATACATTAATATTGTTTCCAGTGTTTTCTATAAATTATCTATGTCGATTTACTCTCTGTCCCTCTCTGTCTGTCTCTGTCTGTCTCTTTGTCTCTGTATCTCTGTTTCTGTGTCTCTGTCTCTCTCAATGTGTGTTGGGAGTACAGTGATTGGGGGTGGGTGCTAGGGATTAATCCCAGGACCTCAATTTTGCTAGAAAAGAACAGGACTTCTATTACTCTAGTACAAACAAGCTCAATTCTAACTTAATGTTATTAACAATGTCTCTGACCCTGAGATTGATTCTGAGGTGGGTAACTCAGGAAGTATTTGATACTCACGGAATCCAACTGCTCTTCAAATATCTCTCACTGAGCATTTGTTCTGCAGATATCTCTCACTGAGCATTTGCTCTGCAGATATCTCTCACTGAGCATTTGCTCTGCAGATATCTCTCACTGAGCATTTGCTCTGCAGATATCTTTCACCCAGCATTTGCTCTGCAGATATCTCTCACTGAGCATTTGTTCTGCAGGTATCTCTCACTGAGCATTTGCTCTGCAGATATCTCTCACTGAGCATTTGCTCTGCAGATATCTTTCACCCAGCATTGGCTTACTTTTGATTGCCAGCCAGGTAAGTGCAAGACATAGGAAGGTGATCCAGTGACAGATACAGCCAACCCAATTAAAACACTTTCCTCTACTGTTCTTTTTTAATAATATATACTAAATGTGGCAGTAATAGTAACATTCTCATAAAGTTAGATGATTCTGGATCATTTAACCAGAAAGAAAAGTTATGTTCTACATGAAAATCAGTGAGTGCTTACGTAAAATAAAGCCACAATTTTTGTATAAGATAGTGCAAGTATCCACTAATACTCTTTATTAATGAGTTAACTTGCAACACCTCTAGAATCTTCTAGGACATTACTTTGTAGCACATGATTGTGTTCCTTAATAAATTAGGTAATGATTTAATTATTTATACCTGCAATATATTTGCCATAGTTACTGCCCAAAATTCTAATTATTAAAGCCCTCTGTAAAATTCTTTAGGGATTCTAAAGGCATTGGAGAAATATATGAGATTGTAATTAAGATGAGGAAATAACACTAGCTACAATATTTAAAACTAGTGAGGTCTTTTTTCAGTATTATTATGATAGTGCAATTTTTTAAAAAATAAAACCTGGAATACAGCCCTACAGATTAGTAGTCATTATGGAAGAGTATTTATCGACCTTTGGATATTAAAATAGAAAATACTGTATATTTATTGTATCTTTGACTTCATTCTACGAAAATACAGGAGGTTTTTTCTTTGTTTGTTTGTCTGTTTGTTTTTTAATTTTTGGTCATTATTATTTCAATCGAAATCACAATGATGGAAGTCACCTGAAATACATTTCCCAAATGTTTTAAATGCAAACAAACTAAGAATGAAAAATAAAACCATCATTTACTTTAAATGAACACTCATTTTAAAAGAAATAATGAAAATGTAGATTTAAATTATGCGAAAAGTTCAAAATGACTTTTTACTGTGAAGATTTGTATTCAAAACTAAAAAAAATGCACTGAAAAATTTTTTGCAAGTAAGTTATCATTTTAAACTATCTAGAAATGGACACTTAATTGAAATTGCACTGTGAAGTAACTTTTAAAACAAATATGCCTACATACTGCAGTAAATAAAGATGATTTCATCCACAAATATTATCATGCCATATATAGAGGAATCATTCCAGGACCAATGATAATCAATTCTTGCCCCTAAATTAGGATCACAGCTGACAAAACTGATTTGATTATTTTCCTTTTTAAAAATTAAATTAGCTAGGGCTTTTTACCAATGTTGCAAAAGACACACCAGAGGGGGAAAATTCTGAATTCTAGAATCATAACTATACATCTTAGCCATTGATTATCATGTGGCTTGACATAATATTAAAGAATTTTAAATATAATATTATTATCTGTGGTACAACTTAGTTCACATTCAAGGAAGGGAGCAATTATAATCATATGATTCAAGTTGATAGTAAAAAGAAATATCATATCCAGAGTACACTTACATAATAAACATATTTTTGCCTGAAAAGTAATAGAGGTAGATTTTTAAAATATCATACATTATAGGCTAATTTTATATTCCTCGAGAAAAACTTTAAAAACAGGAACCCATGAAGAGCTGGTGGGTTTCATCACAGTATTTGGTATTTTAGGAGGTATACAACCTACTGAAAGTAAGTTACCAGCAAAGTAAGCTTAATCAAAATATGGATCTAATGCACTATTATTATGTTCAAATACATTGACATCATTCTTGGCACTTCTGAATCATATTTTTAATTTCAGTCTAATTATAAAAAAAATAAGTTTGCCTAGTCATCTCTTTCATCCTCAAAGACATTGATATTTCAACTGATATTTGAGTTTTTTGTTTTGTTTTGGTTTTGGTTTTGTTTTGTTTTGTTGGTTTTTGTTGAGCTGGCCTTTAGTACTCTCTTCGAGCAATCAAAACTTGAACATTTTGCAAGAAGCAAACAGTACATGCTGTAATAATCATTTTCTATGGCAATAAGAATTAACTCCAAATAACTACTGCAGCTTTTCTTAGGACGGTGTGAGCATGTAGGAGCCCAACCATGCCACAAAGTAACCTAAATTATGTTTCATCTTTGGTAGACTCCAAGTAACTTTTAATAGATAACCTTGACACTCATGTATTTCTGGCATAGTATCAATGTTTTAGCTTAGAGATATTCTCATTTTTCTTACATTTAATTTGGATGTCTTTAGGTTATAAGCCTAATAATTCTGCCACATACCTAATAATTCTTCATATACCTAGCCAATATATTCTGACAAGCCACAGAGCAAGACCTTCAAATCCATAACTTTGCTACATACATTCTATATCACAGGGGCAGATTTTATTTAAACATGTTTGAAATTCAAGTACTCTTATAGCTTAACAGATAATGTAATATTATGTTAAATTGCTAGGTTAAGAGTCTATGGGAGACACTGCACTAGTCCAAAAAATAAGCAAATCCGATTTCAGTTTGTCTAGAAAAACTAATTAGTTTGTTCTGGTGAAATAAACCCCAGATTTTTATTAACTTAGCTTGTAGGTCTCCCATTGCATTAATTACTGTTTATTAAAGTACGATGGAGTATATGATAAAGCACAGTGGGGGCTATATATTGAAGCAAGTGTGTCATGTGAGTGCATTAACAACAGCTTTTACTTGTTAAAGATTCCATGCATACATGGTGATCATCAGTGAGTGACAAGCCTCTAGTGACAACTTAAAAGCCACATCCCACTTTTCACACTGCCTTGCCAGCTTCCTATTTAATCAGCATGGAATGAAATGACTTGTATTTCCTTTTAACACAAGGAGGTTGAATTAATATGACTGAAATTAATTAGTTAATTAGAAAGCTATACCAACTTCTTTTGTTAAAAATGGGAGGCAGAGAATGATTCTCATTGCAAGAATTAATAACAACAATGATACTGTTTCCATGTGTCTATCTAATCTTGGTTACTGAGCTTGCAAAAGATAAACAGATAAAAGATACAGTGAGACAAGCTGACTGCTCCTATGTATAAAATTTCCTGATCAAAACAATGTGGTATTTGAGGAACATCTTGCTAAACAATTAAATTGGGGTTAATGCTATCTTTTGAATTTTATTAAAATGCACAATTACCACACTGCAAAAATACAGCAAGTTTGGTGTCAATATGAAGCTTTGTCGTCAATGAACTATACAAAATTGTCTTTTAAAATATATAAGTTGAGAACACTAGAAATTGTCATTGATAGTAAAAATGATTTATAAGCAAAAGTTAAAAATATTCATTTCCTAAACCACTAATTCTTGTACATAGATGTATGATTATAAATTTGATTTGATAAGGAGTTATTACAATAAATATAAATTGAACTGAAATAACTTGATGTGTTAAAATATTTCTGACAATGAACAAAATGCCCACACTTTGTTCAAAGCATCCTTAGTCCCATGAGCTTTAAGTGAGGCATGGCTTCTTCTATGAACATTTTAAATTAAAAATATCCATCTAATACTGGTTCAAAACTTCAAGTTTTACAAATACATCTAAGTTTTACCCACATATCTGTATATTTACACTAGAAATATACAATATTTGCTCAGGTTTACTGATTATTACCCACCTACAAATCATTAGACAATTTTATTTTAACATAGTTTCATGATAATCCCTCTTACAGTAAACGGCGCTCTGATACTTAGTAGAATTATGTCTGACATACTTCGCAATATGCAATATATTGATATGTTTTTATTTTCTCAGAATTGTAGAAAGTCTAATGACAACATTTGTATTACATTGATTCTCAGTTAAATATCTGTATTTTGGTCTTCAACAACGTTTTTATAAGAAATAACCTACACCACTCCAAATTCTTAAATTAAATGTTACTCTCCTTAGAAATGTATATAAAATTATTCATTTTAATATCAGTATAGTTACCGTTAGATATATTTGATCTGTGACTTTTGAGCCAAATGGTCTGATGAAAACAAAAGAAGAAGAAAAAGCATTAGTTTCTTGTACATATTACATCACATTACTTTCTTTCCAATTTAACATTCTTCAATGCACAAAACATAAACATTTAATTTGAAATTCCAAAGGAGCAGTACAGGAAAATTGAATATGCAATGATTCATAGCCCATCTGCTGTTTCATGTCATACATGGTGACATACTCTCATGGACATATTATATGGGCACTGCATTTGCAGGAAGACATTAGCATTCATTTAAAATTAGGAGAAGATGAATTCGTTCAAGAGAATATAAATAAATATAAGATATTGGATATGCAAATTAAATTATTGTAGGCACATAACTATCTAGTTAATTTAGTGAAACTGTCATGATTCTGCATTGCAAAATGCTGGAAATCCTTACGTCCTCAAGAAGTAAATGTAAACAATTAAAGTTTAGTTAACACTTTTATACCACTTTTTGCCTTTTAAAGTCAAGTAATTAAATGTGCCTGGATTGTAGTATTTAAAGGAGTTCTTTCAGTATTTCCAGCTTGACTTCAGTACATTAAATTTTTATTCTGAAAAAAAATATAGTTGCAACAACTTTTTTTACATCAGCAAATATTTTAACTTTGACTTATCTAAAAAGTATCAGAACGTGCTTCAAACCTAATTCAAAGCCTATTTGGGTTCTGCTTTTATTTTCTGTAATATGTGGTTCTGTGATCTGGGAAACAAGAAACGTTGAATGGCCAGTTTTGGCAATTCAGACAAGAACTAAATATTTTTTGCTCAATCCCTTTCTCTACTGGACAACAACAATAACTACAAAAAGTCATACGTAAATAAATAAGTAAATAAAATGAGAGAGGAGATGAAAGAGGCCAAAAGGTAAGGAGAAGAAGAATCATAACTGAATAAGGAAAGAAAATAACATATAATAATCTGAGTTCCTTGCCAAAACTACAACTGATTATCAAGAATACCATCAATGTGTAAGGTGAAAATCTTAGGTCACTGTTTCCATGTATGTGTGCATTTTCTGTCTCCAAGTATGATTTCCCAGGTTGTGGTTAAGGAAAAATTATATGGGAAACAGAAGTGACATATGTAGACGTGACGACATTTGTAGAATAGGCATGAAGACCCAATGAAGATGTGTGAAGTTTTGTTTCACACACTGATGACAATATTGAGTGAAAATACCTATAATAATAACTCAGTGAGTGACTTTTCTACCAGTATGCAAATTATGGGAAAGACTTATCTAAGACCACTGGAGTTTTTACATTATAAGCAGAAAAAATAAAATAATATTTATCTCTACCTAAAAGGATATTTACATTAGATTATGCAATATATTTAAAAGAATAATCACAAAATGTAAGCTTAACTTGCACCCAAATTTTACTTGGTGACTGAAGCAAAGCAGACTGGTCTCCAAATGTTGATGGGGAGTATCTGCAGGGCCCCAGAACTCAATCACATACCACTGCACATGTAATATAATAAAGTATCAGGATAAAGATTAAACATCAAAAACAAAATACACAAATGTACAAATTTAAGCTTCTATTATTCATGGCAATGTATTGTTTGAAGCCTATATAAGGAGAAAGATAATTTCCATGTATTCTTGGCAATATGATTCTGAACAATTTTTTTTCCAACCTAACAAATTGAAGATTAATCTATTTTAACCTCTTAATTGGGAAACGTTAACAGATTTTAAAGTAACCTTTGTTAACAATCCACATAATTTTCAACTTTTCTGTTTTATAAAATATAGTACTCTAAAAACCTCAGGTTGCAGTATAGCAAAAATAAAAGAAAGAGAATTATCAAAGGAGATCACAGGAATTAGTGCTGATTTTTTAAAAAAAAAAAGTTAAATGAATATATGTTAATACATTTTCTTTGGAAATTGTATTGTTCAGCCATTTGTCTTGATGTTGATTATTTATGACTTTAAGATAAAAAGACTTGTTTCATGGAGGCTTCTAAACAGCATCAGCATTTTATCATTTATAAAATACTATCATATTTGAATGTAAGAGTGGGAAAGTGATAGTAGCACTCTCCAAGGGGAGAAAAAAATAACACAGTCTGTAAAGAAGAGTTCTCAATCACACTAATGTGAAATACTGCTGTTTTTTTGTTTGGTTGTAATCTTTGAATCTAAAGTAAAGGAGGTAGATGAAGAATCTGAGATAAGGTTTTATTTCCATGGTAATATTGTAGCACTACTAAGCTTATGCTTTTTCTCCTGTGGTAACATAACTTGGGAGAGCCAATGTGGAGAGTGGATAGCTCCCTGCTCTTGGTGAAAGTAGCATTGGCATTGGAGTTCTTTCTTTCTTTCTTTCTTTCTTTCTTTCTTTCTTTCTTTCTTTCTTTCTTTTTTTAAAAATAATTCATCGGGAAAACTGTGTCTACCATTTCAATCTGAATTGGAGTAGTTACTGTCAATTTACTCACGGGTGAATGCTGCCTCTTTGTGGCAGAATGCCATGGCCATTGTTCCTTAAACAGGAAGTTCATAACCAGCCCTTGCTATAGCCCACATTCTAGGTGAGCCTACGGTAGCAATGAAGTGCTCCATGTTTTCTGAGTTTCAGATTGAGTCAAACACTTCCTCTGGGTAAATGCTCCTAGAAATTCATGGGAAAGCCTTTGTCAGAGGTGCACAGCTCATACCCACAAACATTCCAAACATTTATGACATCCGTTATCTTTAGATAAGGTATCCCTCTAAATTGATGAACAACTTCACACAAGTTAAGATGTGAAAGCCTTCAGGCTGCAAAGACAGCTTGGAGAGGGCACATATAAAACTGCGTAAGAAGAATGAGAATTAATGTATTACTTACCATGATCCATGCATGTCCTAGAATCACACTCCAGTGAGGAAACATACAATTTAAATATCATTAAAAAACATATTCAGTGACATTCAAAAAATCATAATTTGTTGACCCAACAAAGGAGTAAATTCTATGTATGTGTATGCATGAGTGTACGTACATTGACATTTTTATAATTAGATGTAACTTATTCTTACTAGGAAGAAAATAGCTACCAGTCCCTGAAGTGTGAATAAGGGTGGTTCCACCATCTCAAGGAATCATTACTTAAATCCCTCAAAGTTGACATAGTTATCAAGTGTTTATTCAGAAACTATTTAAAAAATTACATGTGCTGGGATACATATGAGACTGTAACAATAGTAGTTCTGTCTTTCAGAGGTCCTGCTTGTCATTAGCATCTGCCCAGAGGGATAAAGACATCATACAGAGACTTGTACAGCCCATCATTTGGTCTTCTGAAGTGCAAGTGCACGTGGATCTGTACAAATGCAACTGGGTTTGGTTACACAATCAAAAAAATCGGCTACAATAGTAGTCAAATCAATACATCATTTTGGTTCACTAATAAAAATATTTTTCAAACTTCTCTGATACAACCAAAAACGTATACACATTTCCCCATGGAACAAACCAATTCATTGCCCCATCTTTTCTCCTTTTATATACTGGGATACAAACAGCTTCATTTTTTAGTTTCTTGTGTTTTTTTTTTTTTTTCTTTCTAATTTCAGGTCCCATTGGATGGGTGGTATGTACTTTTAAAGACTTTCACCATTATTTCTCCACGTCTTTAAATATTTAATAGGCCTTTCTGATATCACTCTAGTTTTGGGAACGCAGCGAATCCAGTGCAACGACGCCTCTGTGAAAATCATAGGCTAAATAGTGAAGGAAAGAGGAATGCTAAATGTGCATATAAAAATAGGTGCTACAATAAAATATTTGTATATTTCATCAATAAGTTATTTTGACTAATCAATTATGGATCATATAGCTCTGTAATTTTAATGATTTGTCCACATCTAGAGTGAGCCTTTCTGGATCACAAGATTTTTTTTTTTAATTCAGACGTCCAGAATGCATACAAACACATCCTTTAAAAACAAAGGAAAGGATTGAGGAGGGAAGGTGGGAGGGGTGGGAGGAGAAGTGAGAGAGAACAAACTTCCTATAACGTTGGGGTGTGCTAATCTCTCAACCAATGCTCTAAGGAGAAGAGTGTGGGAAGAGGAGCAAAAAGATGAGAAGAATCTAAGCTGCTTCCACCAGCACCCTCCTCAGAACTTCAGAGCTCCGCCAAAGGGACCACAACCTGTTTCAAGTCACTCTTGATGCAAATCGCCCTCCAGAAAGCCCTTCTGTCTTCCCCCACAGACAAGAAGCGAAAGTGATGTGCCTAGTTTACACAAATGTTTCCCGCGTGTAAAATTAAAAGGAAATTGCACACCCTTTCGGTTAGCTTCCACCGAAGCTGAGAATCCCGTGCCAAGGCACTTCGCCCTAAATGTTGAAACGACACAATTAATCAAATGGGTTCACCGAGTGTGTCTGCTTGCTTGCTTGTTCTAAACGCAAAAGCTCCAAGAGAGTTTCTTTGTTTTTTAGAACTGACTAAATGTGGTCTGTTTTTCCAGCACTTCGAGGTAGTCCGGCTCAACATTGAGTTTTGCTTTTAACTCCAGGTACTCGTTCCGGTTCGGTTCTACAAAGACAGCACCCGGAGGGCTGTAGAGCACCGGTTCCCGCAGCCTGCTCTCCCCTGCACCCGGGTGCAAATACTGATGGGGGCGTCGCAGGTCATAGTTTGGGGAGAAAGTGTAAGCAGCCGGGCTGCATGGGAATTTAGGGTATTCTGGGAGGCTGCTGCCCGCAGGGGTAGTGGAGCAGTGTTTGTCTGGCTCTAAAATGCCCCTGTAAAAGCGATCAGCGTCCTGCACCGGCGACAGTAGGTCCTCTCGGGGCTCGATGGTGCTGACGCTGTAGGCGGGGCTCCTCAAATGGTGGCTTTCCCGCCTCTCCTCCTCCCCAGGCTGCATCTGCATCTGCGGAGGGGGCTGCTGCTGGGGCTGTTGCGGCGGCGGCGGCGGCTGCTGCTGCAGGTGGTGGTTGCTGCTGTAAGTGACCTTGAGCTCGTGCAGGTCTTTGTAATCCTCCACGGAATTGCCTTCTCGAGACCGGTAGATGGGGTTCTTGCACATGTGGCCCAGGGGGTGAGGGATGTATTCATACACGTGGCCCGCGGGAGTCTTCACCTTGGGCAGCGCAGGCCCGCGATGGTGCACGTGTGCGTGTGGGTGGCCACCCCCGCCGCCGCCTCCACCCCCATACACGCTGTACTGCATGTTGAAAGAGCTCACGTCGGAATTGTTGGTACTGGTGTGGTCGCTCTGGTTCTTTTTCCTCCGTTTCATGACCAGCACGAAAAGGCCTGCTGCCACAAAGACGGACATGATGAAAACCAGCAGCAGACTGAGGATCAACACGGATAAGGGCACAGAGGATGCCCCCGTCCCAGCTCCTAAGCCTGCGGGGGTCCCAGTGCTATTCAACCTCACAGCTGGAGTCGCTGCGTTCGTCCTGGATGGTACCTGGATGGAAGAGGGCGTGGGCGTGGAAACCACCACATCAGAGTAGTCTGGGCATAGCAGTTCAGACTTGATGGACCGCATGTAGGTCTCTGCGAATTTCTTGGGCGCCTTACAGATCACTTCGTCCACTAACACCCCCACTTTGAGCTGCTCAATCCACAGCTTCATGCCCACCACGTCGCAGGTACAATCCCAAGGGTTGTCATGTAGATCTATTTGAATGAGGGAAGTCAGCTGATCCAAAACTCCACTCACTGGCAAGGAAGTGAAGCTGTTACCCCTCAGGTTCAGCCTGAGAAGTGTCAGGCCAGAGAAGACACCGGAAGGCATGGCCTGCAGTTGGTTGTTATTCAAGAATAGCAGCTGGAGGTTTGGGACGGGATCAAAAGTCCCAGCCTGGATCTCACGGATGAGATTGTACTGGAGGAAGAGATACTGCAGGCTCTGCAGGCCATAGAATAATTCTGGGCTCAGCCTCTCAATCCTGTTGCCATTCAGATAGAGGCGTCTCAGGTTGCCTAGATCCCCAAAGGCCCGGTCCTGGATCATGGAGATGCGGTTATTACCCAGGTGCAGGAGGTCTAGACCGGTGGCTTCCAGGAAGTCTGTTCTGCGCACAACAGTGATATAGTTCTCTGTCAGGTACATTTTCTTGGGATTGTAGGGCTTGGGCTGCAGCTCCGCGATGCTCTCGATCTTGCGCTCTTGGCAGTTGACATTGAGACCCAGATCAGAGATCTGCAGGTTGCAAGTACATGCTGTAGGACATTCCAAAGGCACCGGGGATTTGGTCTGGTAGGCTATGCTGGGGCCATAGTTACTGTAGCCCAAGTCTTTAGAGGGCTGCCTAGAAGTGGGGCGCACTCTGGGTTTGTTGGGCTGGCGGGTCCCCTTAGGAGGCTTCAAGGGGGGTTTGTAAACAGCAGAGGAAGAAGTGGCCACAGAGTTTACAGAAGCTGGGGTGGTATGTAGATACCCCGTGGTGCTTAAAGGAGTCTGTGGCCTCATCTCGTAGTCAGAAATGAGTTTCCTTGGACAAAGTTCCTGCTTGGATACCTCGTCCAAATCCCTGCCGTGTAGACGGAAGGGGGTCTCACAGACCACATCGCCCACAAGGGCTGAGTAGGAGATGCTGTCCAACCAATCCTTGAGAGAAATTAGTTCACAGGAGCAATTCCAGGGGTTTTCCTCCAGCTGTAATTCCACAACTTTATCCATGTGTTGCAACAGCCCCACATAGGGCAGAAGTTTCAGCCTGTTCCCCCTCAAGTCCAAGTGCGTTAAGGGCACAAAACGGAAAAGATTGTTGGGTAAACCTGACAAGAGATTGTCATTGAGGATAAGCACCTGCAGCATGTGCAGTTTCCCAAAAGCATTGGGTTCAATGACACTGATGTAATTGTAATCGACCTGCAGGTATTCTAAGTTCTCCAAGCCAAGAAAGGTATCATCTCGCAGAAGTTCCAATTTATTATTGTTTAGATGGAGTCGCCTCAAACCCCTCAGCCCATGAAAAGCCCCAGTCTCAATGTCTTGGATAACATTGCTACCCAGATGTAAAATTGAAGCCCCTGTGTAATTAACAAACTCATTGGGATAGAGGCGGCTCAGAAGGTTTCCAGACAACAAGAGGTGATAGATTGGGAAACGGGGAGGGCTAATTTCAGAGAGACTGATGATGCCCCGGTTTTCACAGCTCACAGTTAAAATGCCGTCCTTTTCCTCACAAGGACATGCATTGTCACAGATTTCCCCATAATAATCGATGGTTTCTGCACAGGAAAGGACGAGAGATGTTACAGCAAATGCTAGAGTCTGCAGCATCCAGCTATGCATTTTTCTGTGAAGGTCCTGTTCCAAAGTTACTGGGGGGCAGCAAACGTGCATTTTACCTCCTGCAAGGGAGAGAGGAAAGAAGGAAATAACAGAGCATCACACAAAAAAAATTAAGGGGGGTAATCAGCAAGTCTCTCCTTCCCAATAGTTTTTGTCTGAAATTCAGCAGGGCATATACACATATATAGCACCTCTTCCCCTGCCCGAGTGGAATATTGATGTCCTTCAGACTTTACCAAAATTGATTATTCAGTTTGGTTTGAAGTTTCATGTTATTTTCTAATGAGCATGCCACCAAACGCCAGGGCCAAAAAGTGGGAATGGGTGGGTAGGGGAGTGGGGGTGGGGGGAGGGTATGGGGGACTTTTGGGATAGCATTGGAAATGTAATTGAAGAAAATATGTAATAAAAAAATTTACAAAAAAAAAGTTAAAGGCTGATAAATTCCTGTGTTACTATTCTCTGGCCTCTTCCTATCAAAACTAATCCACAAATATACATAAAATGGCTGTCAGTACAGTTTCATGGCACCAGTTTAAGGAGAGAAAAAAAAAAAACCAGCTTTTTTTTTTTTTTAAATAAGGTTCTCCATCTCACCTCTACTCCTGCCGCCCCTTGCTTTCTACCAAAAATCTCTTCTGATAACAGTTTACTGTTAAGGTCTCCCGTTTTTACAGACAAACGTGTGGCCACCATACTTTGGGCTATTTTAAACCACCATAAGAAAAGTAAGCGTAGCAATGTAAAGAGTACTTTTCTGAGGCAAAGGGATGCAAGATCAGGCATCAGGGAGAGCCAAGAGAAGCTTTTAAATCGCCAGTTGTCCTCGGGTCGCTGAGAATGGAGGTGTGAGTGTGTGTGTGTGGGGGGGGGGGTGGGGGGGCGGGGAGTGTGCGTTTTCGCTTTGCTGGTGGACTTCACCACAGCTATTAGGCACAGCAGACGCCCTAATTGTATGCACCATGCCACTTAGCAGCGCTTCTTCTAGAGCGCTCTGTGACCACTTCTCCTCATTGATCATGCCAGCGACGCTGCTACCAAACCGCATCTTTAACCACTGTAACAGTTCCGCACGATGGATTACAAAGAACTCAGCAAAGGCATCCGCAATCTCAGAGCAACTCTGAAGACTGTGAGTTGAAAGAGGACATTTCGACTGCCTACCCGGAAGCAGCTACAAGTAAACCGTGGACCAGAGGCAAAGGCTCCAAGTCAGTTTGCCATGGCATGCAAAAGTAACCCCTTTGAATGAGCAAGATTTGGAATGAACCTTGCCAACATCTCCATCTTTGAAGTTGCTTAATATATTTAAATGCCAATGGTCCCTCCCTTATTTTCTTTCCTCGTAGAAATGATTGAGACAAAATCTAGACAAGTGTCACAGGTCAGTGTTTTACTGAGTAGTATCTCCCCAACAGACCACTTTGTAGTCCTCCGCACCCCCCACCCTCATTCTTTCCTGTCACTGGAGAGATTCTTTTGACTTATTACTTTGGGTTGACAGAAGCACTCTTAAAGGACGTACGTAAATGGGCTTAATGTGCTAGTGTTGCTTTAGGGAGTGTAGCTAGAACTGTTGGGTTCTGAAAACCTATGCCTTTTATCTGATCAACCTGATACCTGCCTCCCTACCGAAACCTAATGAGAATCTCAAGCCAGAAGTAAAGTCAGGAGGTTTCTGAAGCAGCGATTCAAGCTTGGAAACCTTGCACATGATCACCAAGTCGCACCAACCCGCCTGGCTCAGAGCGTCTGCATTCGCACGCACATGTGCAAGAGTGGCTATGAATCATTCACATTTGGCTACCCAGAGGGATCGAGACCAATCGGTGGAGCCACACACAGTACAGAAACGTCCCTATTATATCAGACTTCCCCTCAGCACAGCAGACGGCTTGGGCTTTAAACACCCTTGTATGAAAGCAAAACGTTTACCTTGAAATCTGGGTTCTCCGCTGGATCAAATGTGCACGTCCATTCAGCTGGATTGGATCCCCTCCCCCTCCCTCGCCGTGCTTCCCCGCCCCCATTCACCTCCTTCCCCATCTCTGAGACCATTGTAAATTGTGCCCAGCCAGTATTAAATTCGAACGTTTACAACTTTAATTCAGTTCTGGTTAGCCAGGGTCGAACAGCCTTTTCCAAACCTCCTCTCCATTCGCCCCCTCCCCTGTCGCCCCCAGCCATCAAAGGAGACAGAAGATTTAAGAAAATAAAGTTGAATGGGCTGGGAATGCTAACAGACTGACTGGGAAAAGCAGCGCCGATGTAAAATCGCGGGGTGCATCACACGTTCTCGTTTTATTAAAAAAGAAAAGAAAAAAAAAAGAAAAGAAAAAAGAAAGAAAAAGAAAAAGAAAAAAAAAAAGGTAGAGGGCGGGGACGGGGGGTGGGGGCAGTGTTTGTTCGCTCCCAAAGAATTTAGAGCCTGGATCACTGCCTGCCGTATCCCTGCATTAAGCAGCATGGAACCGCTCCGGCTGGAGCCCAAACCCAGGCCCGACCGGTGGCTCCCGGCACAGCTGCTGGAACCACCGCTCGGGCAGAGGCAACCGGAGTTCCAGGACGCGAGGCTCCCCCTCCCCCACCCCGCCCCAAAGCAAAGGAAGGGTAAAGGGAGGAAGAAGGGGAGGGAAGAGATGGAAAGAAAGCCACTTCGCCATACCACCCAGACACACACAGAAAACCTCTTTTGCAAAGTAAACCGCGGACTTACCCGGTCTCACATCTCAGGGGCCCAGTCATCATAGCGACCCTTTCAGAAAAACACCTCTTTGGGGTGTGCACCGATTTTTGGAAGCCTAGGCAGACACAGAAGGCTGCCAGCCGTGCAGGCTGAGCAGCCAGAGGGAAGCGGCACCCGGACGCCGCGCCGCTAGCCCCGGGCCGCCGCCGCGGTGGCGACCGCGGGTTCCGGGGCTCCCCGAAGGGCTCTCCCTGGCGCTCTCCGCGGTAGCCAGGGCGGGTAGTGGGGTGTGGGGTGTGGGGGAGGGGACGGCCGGCGACTCGCTGGAAAGGCAGCTCGCGGCTGAGGCTGGGAGCCGGAGCCGGCAGGGCGGGGAGGGCGCAGTGGGGAGGGGAAGTGGGGAGACCGAGGAGGGGGACGCGGAGCGGGCTGCCCGGCCCCGTCGCCTGCTCAACGTGCTGGTCAGCCTGGTCGAGCGCTCGCTCGCACCCGCTCTCACTCACGCTCGCTCGCACCATCGCTCCCACGCGCGATCCCCAGATCTCAGGGCCCCCTCGCCGTACCCCCCTGACCCGGCCGGTACTTACTGTTCCCATCTGCACTGGGGGCAACTTTCTCCGACCCAGCGATGGCAGCCGCCCCCTCCAGCCGCCTCGGGCTCTTGGCACCCTCCGGCCTGGGATCGCGCGGGCCGCCCTCCCCTCCCCCCTAGCCTCTCCGGGTCGGCGTCTTCACCACATTCCCCCCTAGTCAGTGTCGCACGCCCCAGGACGAACCAGAAGGAGTGGGGCTCGAGGGTGTGCGTTCATCGCCCGCCTTCTTCTTGCAGCGCACACTGTACATGGTAGTGAGGGGGCGAGAGAAGGTGGTACTGGCCCCCGGGCTGCTTCGGCGGCGGTTCCTCCGCTGCGCTCTTCTCCCCCAAACGCCAGGACCACCGGACCCTGGATGCCTCTGTCCCCAAGGCAAACCTGCAATCGCGGCCCCTAATTAGTATTTGAAAGGCTCCCGCATCCTCTTGGCGGCTTCACCGCTCCCGGGGTTTGCAGCGGATTTTTGCTATCCCTCCCCAGATGCGGCGCACGATCCTCATTATTTGCAACTCTTTATCTCCGACATCCTTTGAGGGGTCCAAGGGGGGTAGGAGCAGCGTTGCTCTATGCCTGTGGCATGTCCTGGCAGCTTGGACGCTCTATAAAAAAAAAAAAAAAAAAAAAAAAAGAAAAGAAAAAAAGAAAGAAAGAAAAAAAAAAAAGAAAGAAAGAAAGAAAAAGAGAAAGAAACTAAGAAAAAGTCACGTCTTCTCTCATGGGATCTGAGAAGGCAGTCACATCTGCTGGGTAGCGGGTGCAGGGCCCGGTCCGCGGCACTTGTTTATTGTCGCGCCGCTGGTGCGAGCCAAGCTGCAGCAGACATGATGGCCCGGGGCGAAGCAGGAGCCCAGTGGCCGGTAGGTGGCAGCCGAGGGCGAAGGCGTCCCTGGGCTCTGGAGGCATAGCCAGAACCCCCTTAGATGTCACATTCGTGGAGACAGAGGAGTCTTGGACCATGTGCGCAACTGGAGCGTAGGAGTGTGCACTCGTCTTCTCGGAAAGGAAGGGCTGGAAATAACCCTGACAGTGTTAGGCTTGGTGGCGATCAGGGACAGATGACTCTTACCGGTAGCCGTTTGCCCAAATGCTTCTGCCCTTTGGAAGAGTCTTTGTGGCAGTGTGAGTTGTCTCCAGTAAGGGACCCTGGAGGGAGTGGCTCATCCTAGCTATAAAGAGTGTGTTATTTTTATCTTTTTTTTTTAAAGAATCACTTTTTCTAAGTATGTCGGAGTGATTGAGCAGAGAGAAAAATGAATACCCTAAGCGAACTAGAAATCTGGAAAGAACCGAAATAGAGGCAGTGTCTCATGACACTTTACTTGAGGACTCACCTGATGAACTGCTGATCAACTCTATAGTAAGTATGACTGGCTTCTACCAGGAAACCAGACAACTTCCTCCCCTAAAGGAGGTCTGTATATTCATAGGATGTGTTTTACGTTTTAAGAATTTAAGGCCTGCAGCCTTCACAAGGAGCAAAGGAAAATTGTTTTGAGTTAGGGGCCCAGAGCAGGCTGCTCATTCGCTTCAAACTGTCTTAGATGGCCAGTTTGGCCATGCAAGTGAATTTTAATTTTTCTATTCTGAAATTATGTTTTAAACATACATAGAAGTCTCTCAGTTTTCACTAATGGGAACTTATTGTGGTTATAGTCTGATTATACGCGATTGATATTAATAGATTCCAGGGGTAGTATTTTATGTGTTTGTCTATAAAGAGTTCTTCACAGCATCCATGTATGTTCAATTTCAAGGGCTTATATAGAGGTAGTGAATTATTTCAACCTTTTGGAAATTTTAATGATTTTAATATTTCTTCTACATAAATATGATGAGTATATGTATTCTAGCTAAGCCGTAAACACTTTTTTGAAGCAGTGTTTATTTCCTGTAAGTTTGGGTGCTCTTCGAGGGAGAAAAGAGTGACGTAATCTGTGATGTCAGTTGATGAAAATCTTAGAACAAAATTAAGTTTGCATATTCTGTCATAGGAATGACAGCTACTGGGCTCAAAATCACTTAAAAGTAACACTTGCTATCCCTTCATTGAGTTCTTTATCCTATAATCTGACATCACAATGTATGAACTTTATTTTAAAGTGTAAAATCAACTTTATTCTTTAAAATTGTGAATATTTAAATTTACATGTTAATATCAATCATAGCCGTAAACCTTCAGGATGAAAATACTGAGTCTTATCAGCAACCTAATTTGTAATGATTATTAAAGCAGTATAATTTCTGATAGGTTGTGAACTGTCTCAATTATTAGGCTGAAATCTTAGGATATCTCTTTTAGAGTATTAGTGTGTGACACCTTCACAAGCCCACTCAATATAAACAGGACTTTAAGTTCTGTTTTGCAGTATTTCATTCTAAACAGTACTCTATTTAAAACAAATTTTGTCAAACCTCCAAGTATCAGAATATAGTTGTACTATGTTTAACAATTTTGCATGAAGCATTTATACCCACATTCCAGATTCTCCTGTATAATTCAAATAAATAAATGAAAGCTTTTAGCATTGGCACAGGAGCTCAGACACTATTACCACTAGATGTCCCTACAAACTGCTCTGCTGGGAAAGGACTTTTGAGACACCCTGTGACAGAGACTAGAATAGACTGCAGTAGGAAACCCACCACAGGGATAAAGCAGAGCTTCAATTTTTAATGCATGGGCTTCTATTTGCTTTGACTGTCGGCTATTTTCTAAGAAACATAGAAATTGATAATATACAGATGATATAAAAACCAAGACTTTCATTCACATGATCAAATATACTTGTTTGATCTCTACTGATCAATCGTGATATGATGTGTGCATGTTTTCTCACAAAATTTAGGTAAACACAATTGACTATTTAAAAGTATCTGGATACTGAAAAATGAAATTAATGATCAAATAGTTATTCCAAGAATTAAGGTTCTTAATAATAAATTCAATACTATTTAGCTAGGTTGGGTGAAGAAAGCTGAAGAAGACACCTGTCCAAATGCTTGAGAACATAGGAATACCATGATAAGCTATGAAGTAGCACCTGTCAGGAGTCCATGTCACAGATAGATGTATGATATGGTAACAGCACAGTAAGCTTTAAACTCACGTTACAATTCTATCTTCTGCCTTGAAGTGGAGTACATATTTTTCCACTACTTAAAATGTATTATTATACTATTGTCTATATTATTTTTGGTGACCTATGAATGCTTTGGGGAAATTCTTACAATAAATGTACTTATTAAAGTACTCTGTTTTATCACTGTGTTGTTTTTTCCTTCTGCATATCAAAGTGCTTAGACAAAAATTACATATCCTTGTGATGCAACCCAACAAGAATTATAAATGAGAAAATTCTTCAGTAATAACAGTGAGATGTTATGAGCATTGATCAACGTCACCAAAATCTAAAGCTATTAGGACTTCCATTAGTTTGTGTTAGATCATGCTTCGTGGGTAAGAGCTGTACAGCTAGATTTCAGATTTCCCCAAACTAGATCCAATGTTACTTGTGTGACAGTAATGAACAGGAATTTCCTACAATCCATTTTATATCTAAATTAAAATACATTTATTTCATGAGGTTGTAATGTCAAAGTTAAATCAATTATAGACCTCTAAAAGGAGAAATTAAACTCTCACTTGTATTGAGAAAAGGGAGTCATGATTGGTGGTTGCTTTGATTCAATTATAAGGAAAATAATCCAAAGTATATGTTTTTTATCTAGTATGCTACTCTCAGAATTAAAGCAAACACAGAATACTGCTTTACTTGTGAACTTCACTTTGGTGGGCATATTTGGTTAATATCACTCAAATAATTTATTCACCTATGAAATTAATGGATATATATATACCATAAACGTGAGTTTTTTCATTCCTTTATATACATCATTGTAAATATACTCTACAATTTTACATGTTAGATAATGTTATTGTGTATATCATATGTATATTCTTTGAAAGACAGGTAAAATATTGATCAAAGATAAAGATGCATTCATTTTTTTGAGCAATTACATTTTCGAAAAAATAGTCTATCAAAATCAAAAATGTACAAATGTTAATAACATAGTGACCATGTACAATTTGATATTGCAGGGTAATCTTGGCAGTAGGTTGTTGCATTTGAACATTGCTAAGGACAATTTCAATACAAAATTCGTAAGCATTCATCTATGCTTTGAAGAACTATTCTACCTTGAATGTAACGTGTACAGGAATACATCTTTGCCATTATTTGTACTGTATGTCAGTATAGCATCCAATGGTTTTCCATATAGAAAAGAGTGGAGGAGAAAAGGCAGAGGGAAGGGGGCAGGGAGGGCGAGCAACAGGCAGGGAAGGAGAGCAGAGAACGAATGGGTTTTGTCTTGAAGGATATACATGCACTAATCCATTAATGGTTATTATCTCTTAGAAGACAAGAACTCCTAAGAACTGAGGTTGCTGCTTTTGTACTTAACATGTATTCTAAACTTTACTACATAATATTTCAATTTATATGCACATTTATAAAATGAAATTTAAAAGATCAATATGTGCTTGAAAAGTCGCATTATTCGAAATAATGAAGAGAATTCTGATGAAGACTTGCAACGAGATTCTCAAAATGAATCTCTAGCCCAAAACTTCTGAAATATATTTTATGTTGTTTACAAATAATAATATTGCTGCAGACTCTGGATATTTTTCAAGATGAGTGTAAATTAATCAGTTGACATATTTATCCCAGCAGCTCTTATTTGTGGATTTTGTTTCTGGCTACCAATATCTACTGACAGAACAGCAACTAACAGGTTCTAGCATCCATTCTGCTGAATATCCAGCCACATCCTTTGCAGCAGAACGTTAGTTCCATCGTATTGTTGTGGATGTGAAGGAAAAGATCAACATCGTTCTGTAGAGCAGAAGAGTGAACAAACCTCTGATTTTTTTTTTAGGGTATTTTTGCTTTTTCCTGTTATCTACATGGGGATGATAAAAAATCAACATTTGTGTCATATTTAAATGTATAAGCTCTCCTCAGACCCAGCTAGAACAAAGGCCATCTGGCTTGTTCTAGCGCTGCTCAGACATGTGTGTATCACTGGACGGCAACCTGTTCTGCCAAACAGCTAGTTTGGGTTTTTATGTTTCTCTTTGCTAGAACAGTGACTATTCCCATGGAAAACACGGCTTCTTACTCCTAACTCACCTCTTGTCATGTTTAGAAATCCAGTCCAATTAGGTATCATCTTCTGTTGTATTTGCCCACGATCTTTTTTCTTTCAACAAAAAAAGAAATTTCTCTAAAACCCAGATTTATCACGAAAATTTCAGAATTATTTTGTATCTGAGATTCTGTTTTGATATTCTGTAATGAACTCTTCTAATTAGAATAATCCATTCTAATAGCATTCAATGATACTCCCAACAGCTCTTTATTCTCTCAAAGTGATGGTGTTTTCCCAAAGAGTAATGCACAATTTTGTATCGCTAGTGCATCTCACAGCCTCTGAACTAGGCCTTTACATACTCATAATAATCTCAGAAATAAAAGATGCAATTAAAAATAAATGAGGAAATAATATCAAGATTGAAAATAAGGGACATGACTAAAGAATAAAGCAAGAAATTTTCACATGACCCAAACTTCCCTATTATGGGTCCCTGGATTGCACATTTGTATTTGTGAAAACACTTCTCTAGGTGATTGATAAAGATTAATTTTGCTTTCTCATGAAAAACTATATGATGATCACATAATTTTATAAACAATAAAATTTAAAATGTCACATTCTTGGGAATATAATGATTAAATTTATCATTAAAAGTGCTAAATTTTATTACATATTGAATTTTTAAAAAAGTATTCTTCTCTCATTTTTCACATCCTGACTGTAGCTTTTACTCCTTTCTTTCCTTGCCGACTTGCTCCCCTGCAGATTCAAGATGGCCCGTAACTAGAGAAAGGATAAAGATATTGTTGTACAAACACAAAATGGAGTATTACCCTGTTTATATATTTTTGTAAAAAAAAGTGAAGTTATGAAATTTGCAGACAAATGAATGAAACAAGAAAGTTTGGTTTGTTCTATGCTACTTTCATGAAAAATTAACTTCTGTAAAAATAGATTTCACAGCTCAAATTTTTTGTAAGATTACATAATGTGATTTTGGTCGTTAAATAATACATCTTCAATCTACCGAATGTTTTGTAGTGACAGAATTCATAGTCAGTGTCAATAACATCTTATAATATGCTTAAATTTTTACTTATTATCACATATCTCAATGGAAAAAATAGTCAATTTTGATTTAAAGCATCAACCTGAGATTAAAGCTTAATTTTGCCATCAATATTTGTCTTAATTACTACATTGTCTCTGAAGTGACTGCTGTGTACACAGAATTTGATCAATGATTATGGTACTGCTTTTTCTGTTTTTTTTTTTTTTCTTTTTTCTTCCAATTTTTATTAGGTATTTACTTCATTTACATTTAAAGTGCTATCCCCAAATAAGTCCCATATCCCCATATGAGTTCCATATACCTTCCCCCCCCCTCCCGCTCCCCTACACACCCACTCCCAATTCTTGGCCCTGGCATTCCCCCACACTGAGACATATAAGTTTGCAAGACCAAGGGGTATCTCTTCCCAATGATGGCCAACTAGGCCATCTTCTGCTACATATGCAGCTAGAGACATGAGATCTGGGGGTAGTGGTTAGTTCATATCGTTGTTCCACCTATAGGGTTGCAGACCCCTTCAGCTTTTTGGGTACTTTCTCTAGCACCTCCATTGGGGGCCCTGTGTTCCATCCAATAGCTGACTGTGAGAAACCACTTCTGTGTTTGCCAGGCACTGGCATAGCCTCACAAGAGACAGCTATATCAGGGTCCTTTCAGCAAAATCTTGCTAGCATATACAATGGTGTCAGCATTTGGAGGCTGATTATGGGATGGATCCCTGGATATGGCAGTCTCTGGATGGTCCATCCTTTTGTCTCAGCTACAAACTTTGTCTCTGTAACTCCTTCCATGGGTGTTTTGTTCCCAATTCTAAGAAGGGGCAAAGTGTTCACACTTTGGACTTCATTCTTTTTGAGTTTCATGTGTTTTGCAAATTCTATCTTGGGTATTCTAAGTTTCTAGGATAATATCCACTTTTCAGTGAGTGCATATCATTTAAGTTCTTTTGTGATTGGGTTACCTTACTCAGGATGATGCCCTCCAGATCCATTCACTTGCCTTGGAATTTCATGAATTCATTGCTTTTAATAGCTGAGTAGTACTCCATTGTGTAAATGTACCACATTTTCTGTATCCATTCCTCTGTTGAAGGAATTCTGCGTACTTTCCAATTTCTGGCTATTATAAATAAGGCTGCTATGAACATAGTAGAGCATGTGTCCTTCTTACCAGTTGGAACATCTTCTGAATATACACCCAGGAGTGGTATTGCTGGATCATCTGGTAGTACTATGTCCAATTCTGAGGAACCTCCAGACTCATTTCCAGAGTGGTTGTACATGCTTGCAATTCCTCCAAGAGTGGAGGAGTGTTCCTCTTTCTCCACATCCTCGCCAGCATCTGCTGTCACCTGAATTTTTGATCTTAGCCATTCTGACTGGTGTGAAGTGGAATCTTAGGGTTGTTTTGACTTGCATTTCCCTGATGGTTAAGGATGTTGAACATTTTTTCAGGTGCTTCTCAGCCATTCAGTATTCCTCAGTTGGGAATTCTTTGTTTAGCTCTGTGCCCCACTTTTTAATGGGGTTATTTGGTTTTCTGGAGTCCATCTTCTTGAGTTCTTTATATATATTGGATATTAGTTCCCTATCTGATTTAGGATTGGTAAAGATCCTTTCCCAATCTGTTGGTGCCCTTTTTGTCTTATTGACAATGTCTTTTGCCTTACAGAAGCTTTGCAATTTTATGAGGTCCCATTTGTCAATTCTCGAACTTACAGCACAAGCCATTGCTGATGTATTCAGGAATTTTTCCCCTGTGCCCATATCTTTGAAGCTTTTCCCCACTTTCTCCTCTATAAGTTTCAGTGTCTCTTGTTTTATGTGGAGTTCCTTGATCCACTTAGATTTGACCTTAGTACAAGGAGAAAGAAATGGATCAATTTGCATTCTTCTACATGATAACCACCAGTTGTGCCAGCACAATTTGTTGAAAATGCTGTCTTTTTTCCATTGGATGGTTTTAGCTCCCTTCTCAAAGATAAAGTGACCATAGGTGTGTGGGTTCATTTCTGGGTCTTCAATTATATTCCATTGGTGTACCTGTCTATCGATATACCAGTACCATGCAGTTTTTTCACAATTGCTCTGTAGTACAGCTTTAGGTCAGGCATGGTGATTCCACCGGAGGGAGATTCTTTTATCATTGAGAAGAGTTTTTGCTATCCTAGTTTTTTTTTTTGTTATTCCAGATGAATTTGCAAATTTCCCTTTCTAATTCATTGAAGAATTGAGTTGGAATTTTGATGGGGATTGTACTGAATCTGTAGATTGCTTTTGGCAAGATAGCCATTTTTACAATGTTGATCCTGCCAGTCCATGAGCATGGGAGAGCTTTCCATCTTCTGAGATCTTCTTTGATTTCTTTCTTCAGAGACTTGAAGTTCTTATCATACAGATCTTTCACTTCCTTAGTTAGAGACACGCCAAGGTATTTTATATAATTTTAGACTATTGTGAACGGTGTTATTTCCCTAATTTTTTCCCCAGCCAGTTTATCCTTTGTGTAGAGAAAGACCATTGATTTGTTTTAGTTAATTTTATATCCAGCTACTGCACTGAAGTTGTTTATCAGGTTTAGAAATTCTCTGGTGGAATTTTTAGGGCCACTTATATATACTATCATATCATCTGCAAATAGAGATATTTTTACTTCTTCATTTCCAATTTGTATCCCTTTGACCTCTTTTGTTTTCCAATTGCTCTGGCTAGGACAGCAAGTACTATATTGACTATGTAGGGAGAAAGTGGGCAGCCTTGTCTAGTCCCTGGTTTTAGTGGGATTGCTTCCATTTTTTCCATTTACTTTGATGTTGGCTACTGGTTTTCTGTAGATTGCTCTTATCATGTTTAGGTATGGGCCTTGAATTCCTGATCTTTCCAAGACTTTTATCATGAATGGGTATTGGATTTTGTCAAATGCTTTCTCAAAATCTAAAGAGATGATCATGTGTCTTTTGTCTTTGAGTTTGTTTATATAGTGGATTACATTGATGGATTTCCATATATTAAACCATCCCTGCATTACTTGGATGAAGCCTACTTGGTCATGATGGATGATCATTTTGATGTGTTCTTGGATTCGGATAGTATGAATTTTATTGAGTATTTTTGTTGTGTCTTTATGTGGTTTAGGTATCAGAGTAATTGTGGCTTTGTAAGAATTAATTGTGTAGAGTACCTACTGTTTCTATTTTGTGGAATAGTTTGAGAAGAACTGGAATTGGGTTTTCTTTGAAGGTTTGATAGAACTGTGCAATAGACCCATCTGGTCCTGGGCTTTTTTTTTTTTTTTTTTTTTTTTTTTTTTTTTTTTTGGTTGGGAGACTATTAATAACTGCTTCTATTATTTTAGGGGATATAGGATTGTTTAGGTCATTAATCTGATCCTGATTTAACTTTGATACCTGCAATCTGTCTAGAAACTTGTCCATTTCATCCAGCTTCTCCTGTTTTGCTGAGTATAGCCTTTTGTAGAAGGATCTGATGGTGTTTTGGATTTCCTCAGGATCTGTTGTTATGTCTCCCTTTTCATTTCTGATTTTGTTAATTAGGATGCTGTCCCTGTGCCCTCTAGTGTGTCTGGTTAAGGGTTTATCTATCTTGTTGATTTTCTCAACCAACCAGCTCGTGTTTGGTTGATTCTTTGAATAGTTCTTTTTTTGTTACCACATGTTTTATTTTGCCCCTGAGTTTGATTATTTCCTGCCTTCTACTCCTCTTGGGTGAATTTGCTTCCTTTTGTTCTAGAGCTTTTAGGTGTGCTGTCAGGCTGCTAGTGTATGCTCTCTCTAGTTTCCTTTTGGAAGCACTCAGAGGTATGAGTTTTCCTCTCAGGAATGCTTTCATTGTGTCCCATAAGTTTGGGTATGTTGTGGCTTCATCTTCATTAAACTCTAAAAAGTCTTTAATTTTTTTCTTTATTCCTTCTTTGACAAAGGTATCATTGAGAAGAGTGTTGTTCAGTTTCCATGTGAATGTTGGCTTTCTATTATTTATTTTGTTATTGAAGATCATCCTTAGTCCATGGTGATCTGATAGGATGCATGGGACAATTTCAATATTTTGTATCTGTTGAGGCCTATTTTGTGACAAATTATATGGTCAATTTTGGAGAAGGTACCACGAGGTACTGAGAAGAAGAGATATCCTTTTGTTTTAGGATAAAATGTTCTGTTGATAGCTGTTAAATCCAGTTGTTTCATAGCTTCCGTTAGTTTCACTGTGTCTCTGTTTAGTTTCTGTTTCCATCATCTGTCCATTGGTGAAAGTGGGGTGTTGAAGTCTGCCACGATTATTGTGTGAGGTACAATGTGTGCTTTGAGCTTTACTAAAGTTTCTTTAATGAATGTGGCTGCCCTTGTATTTGAAGCATAGATATTCAGAATTGAGAGTTCATCTCGGAAGATTTTACCTTTGATGAGTATGAAGTGCCCCTCCTTGTCTTTATTGATAACTTTGGGTTGGAAGTCAATTTTATTCAATATTAGAATGGGTAATCCAGCTTGTTTCTTCAGTCTGTTTGCTTGGAAAATTGTTTTCCAGCCTTTCACTCTGAGGTAGTGTCTGACTTTTACCCTGAGATGAGTTTCCTGCAAGCAGAAAACGTTGTTTCCTGTTTGTATAGCCAGTTCTGTTAGTCTTTGTCTTTTTATTGGGGAATTGAGTCTATTGATGTTAAGAGAAATTAAAGAAAAGTAATTGTTGGTTCCTGTTATTTTTGTTGTTAAATTTGGGATTTTGTTCTTTCGGCTGTCTTCTTTTACCCTTGTTGAAGGATTACTTTCTTACTTTTTCTAGGATGTAGTTTCCATCCTTGTTTTGGTTTTTTCCCCTTTATTATCCTTTGAAGGGCTGGATTTGTTGAAAGATATTGTACGAATTTGGTTTTGTCATGGAATACTTTGGTTTCTCCATCTATGGTAATTGAGAGTTTGGCTGGGTATAGTAGCCCATTCTGGCAATTGTGTTCTCTTAGTGTCTGTATGATATCTGTCCAGGATCTTCTGTCTTTCATAGTCTCTGGTGAGAAGTCTGGAGTAATTCTAATAGGCCTGCCTTTATATGTTACTTGACCTTTTACTGCTTTTAATATTCTGTATTTATTTAGTGCATTTGTTGTTCTGATTATTATGTGTCAGAGGAATTTCTTTTCTGGTCCAGTCTATTTGGAGTTCTGTAGGCTTCTTGTATGTTCCTGGGCATCTCTTTCTTTTGGTATGGGAAGTTTTCTCCTATAAATTTGTTTAACATATTTGCTGGCCCTTTAAATTGAAAACTTCAGTCTCATCTACTCCTATTATCAGTAGGTTTTGTCTTCTCATTGTGTCCTAGATTTCCTGGATGTTTTGAGTTAGAATCTTTTTGTATTTTCCATTTTCTTTGATTGTTGTACCTATGTTCCCTAGGGAATCTTCTGCACCTGAGATTCTCTCTTCCATCTCTTGTATTCTGTTGCTGATGCTGGCATCTACGATTCCTGATTTCTTTCCTAGGGTTTCTATCTCCAGAGTTGTCTCACTTTCAGTTTTCTTTATTGTTTCTACTTCCATTTTTAGTTCCTGGATGGTTTTGTTCAATTCCATCACCTGTTTGGTAGTGTTTTCCTGTAACTCTCTAATGGATTTTTGTGGTTCCTCTTTAAAGGCTAGCTGTTTACCTGTGTTTTCTTGTATTTCCTTCTTAATGTCCTCCATCATCATCATGAGAAGTGACTTTAGATCCATGTCTAATTTTTCTGGTGTGATGGTGTATGCAGGACTTGCTACGGTGGGAGAGTTTGGTTCTGATGATGCCAAGTAACCTTGGTTGCTGTTGCTTCTGTTCTTACACTTGCCTCCTGCCATCTGATTATCTCAAATGCTTTCTGCCCTCAATATATCTGATTGGAGCCTGTCTTTCCTATAATCCCATTTGATTCAGGACTCCTCAGAGTCCAGCTTTCTCTGTGATCCTTTGATTGTGGGCTCCTGTGAACCTGAGATTCTGGGTGTGTCAGAGTTTTTGGCAGTCAAGCTTCCTTTGAGACCCTGAAATACTGGTGTGACCCAGGTCCTCTTAACCTGGGATACTGTTGTCCTTAGATCCTGGGCATGTTACAGTGCCTGCAAGTGGTGTCTTCTGTGTGGTCTGTGGAGCTGTCTGGTCTGTTCGAAACCAAGGTAAACCAGAACTGATCAAAAGGAACCCGAGCCTCTGGTCAGGAAGGGCTCTGGTGTCCTTGCTCCTGCTGTCACAGCCCTCTCACAACTGGTGAGTTGTGTTTCACTCACCAGTCCACTTTTTCAAAAAGTGATTTGTAAGAGCTTTATTCTGAGTAATTTTTAATTTATATATTTTGAGAATTTCATATGTGAATACCCTATATCCATTATTGCCACACCTCCATCCCCCCTTCTGACTTCTCCCATTTATCTGTATTCCTATGAAATTTATGATACATTTTCCTAAAATTCATACAACATACATGGGTATGTGTTTTGTACAAATACTCTAGGTATATAGATTGATCCACACTAGTGTGAAACGGATGCTATACCATGTGATTCATTGTTGTTTAAAGGTGTCACATCTGGGTCTGGTTACTTATTGCTTTTCTCCCACAGAAGAATGCATAACATTTTTGGCCACCATGGGCTCTATTATAATTAAAAATGTTTCATTGTAACATTGATAAAATAGCACTTTGAAGTAATGTGAATAACCTTATTTTTAGCGAAAAGGTGGTGAATGTTAACAACAGGACTCTATTCGATGCTCTTTGCTGATGTATAATATGATTTTTCAACCCACAGTTAAGCAAGAGCAGATAGCTTGCGCTGCTTGAATAGTCAAAATTAAAAGTAAGCAACTTATGCGCACATATACATGTACTCCTCTAGGTTGGTCATTTGGTTTTTATTGTCTTTTTTCCCATCTAACTATTTCAATGTTTTAATGAAATAGTCTAGCTTACAGATAATGTCTTGGTTGTTTTTCTGTTGCTGTGATAAAACACCATGAACAAGGCACCATGTAACGGAAAAACTGTGATAGAGCTCATGGTTCCGTTTCCTGATGGAATAGTTATACCATGGTGGCTGGGGCACCTGAGAGTTCACATCTTCATGTACAAGCCAAGGGCAGAGAACGCAGAGTGGGTGTGGTATATGTCTTAAGAAACCTCAAAGCCTAACCTGCCTAGGATACCTTCTTCTTCAAGGAAAAACATCCTTTTTTCCCCATATTTTTTACTTATTTACATTTCAAATGTTACCCCCTTCTCATTTTCCCCTCCACTAACTCCCTATAACCACCCCCTACACCCTGCCTCAATGAGGGAGCTCCCCTTCCTGTTCACCCACTCCCATGTCACTGCCCTAGCATTCCCCAACACAGGGGCATCAAGACTCCACAGGACCAAGGAACTCCCCTCCCATTGACGCTAGAAAAAGCCATCCTCTGCCACACATGTAGCTGGAGCCATGGGTCTCCCCATGTGTACTCTGTGGTCAGAGGTTTAGTCCCTGGGAGCTCTGGGGTGTCTGGTTGGTTGATAATGTTGTTCTTCCTTTGGGATTGCAAACCCCTTCAGCTCCTTCAGTCCTTGCCCTAACTCCTCCATTGGAGTCCCTGCCACTCAGTCCAATGGTTGGCTGCAAACATCCACATCTGTATTAGTTATGCTCTGGCATTGCCTCTCAGGGACAGCTATACCAGGCTCCTGTCAGGAAGATCTTATTGACATCAGCAATAGTGTCTGGGTTTGGTGTCTGCAGATGAAATGGATTCCTAGGTGGGGCAGTCTCTGGGTGGCCTTTCCTTCAGACACACATCTTAATACATACACCAATGAAAAATTAAATATTGAAGCATATGTGCCTGTTGGGGGGGGGGAGGGGAGGTTGCTGTTCAAACCAACAAGATAATAAAAACCTGAAATTCAAGAAAATAGTTTTGTATAGCTTACAAAGAACACATTCTAGAGGCTAGATTCTAGACATTGATCTGAATTACAAGGACTCACAGTACCTATCTGTCTGACTTAACTTGATGTTTTTCAAATGGATACTTGAGATTTTCACCAAAGTTTAAAGAAAAATAAATGTGTGTTTGTGTGTGTGTTCTGAGTGTGTGTAATTAGTTTTTATGTAAATTATTTCTAAATTTTTCAATACGTCTTTGATAAACTATTTTGAAAGAAAAGGATCAGAAGTGCATTCTAAATTATCAATGTTCAGATTGCTCTTGGGAGGGTTGTGCTATTACACTATCAATTAAACTGATAATAAATGCATCATGAATGCTGATATAATTCAGCCATATAAGGAATATTTTTATTGCTAGCAAAATTATTATCATGATGACTCAAGTATATAGAATGAACATAGCAAAACTTTTTTTTAATTCAGACAGTATTATTTATCATGAAATACAATATTTCTTCAGAAAGTCTATCAGGTGAAACAGCGGTCAAATATACTAGTTTTTAAAACTAAAATACATTTTTAAAAATATATATACAATTCCTTCTGTTTTGGTTTCCCTTATCCCAACTCCTTTCTAACTCTCCCAACTTATCCACAAACCCAAATAGAAACCTTTACTTTCTCCCTCTCGTTAACATGTAAATATGAAGATAATAAAGTAAAATAAAATAGAGTGAACTAGGACTAAGCAATCAGAAGAAAAAGTTACCAATTAAAAGCACATGAAAAATAATAGATGCAATGACATAAATATTTGCATATATAGAAATTAAAAAAACCATAAACAGGAAACCTTAATGTATATACAAATATCTGTAAGGTGAAATATTTTTACTAGTAATAATTGTAGTAGTAGTAGTAATTAATAATAATAATAGTAATAATAATAATAATACAACAAAGCAATGTGAGACAAAGTACTTCTTAAATGATGTTGTCCATCTACTGGTGAGCTTGGGGCCTGCCCTTAAGAGTGTTTTGTGAGATTCCTCTGGACAAAAGTAGTATTTGGTTTAAGAGTTCATCATAGGAGGAACAAAAATATGAACTAACCAGTACCCGTCAGAGCTGTGTCTCTAGTTGCATATGTAGCAGACGATGGCATAGTCGGCCATCAATGGGAGGAGAGGCCCTTGGTATTGTGAAGATCATATGCCAGGGGAATGCCAGGGCCAGGAAGCAGGAGTGGGTGGGTTAGGGAGCAGAGCAGGGGGAGACTTTAGGAGGCTGTGGGATAGCATTTGAAATGTAAATGAAGAAAATATCTAATAAAAAATGCCTTAAAAATAGTTCATCATAGATTGGAAGCAGCTTCTAGGCTAAGAATGGGCCTGGTAGTGTCCACATCTCCTTGCTGTAACACCTTGTGACTTAGACTTGTGCAGGGCCTGTGACTGCTGCCACAGTCTCTCTGAGTTCAAAAGGGCTTCTATCTTTCTGTG
Organism: Mus musculus; assembly: GCF_000001635.26. Lineage (NCBI taxonomy): Eukaryota > Metazoa > Chordata > Mammalia > Rodentia > Muridae > Mus > Mus musculus. The sequence goes on along the minus strand of NC_000080.6, from coordinate 111,660,074 downwards.
TACAGAAGGCCTTCAATCCTTGGTGTCCTCGATCCTCTCTAGGAATCTTTCTTTCTCCTCTTCTCAAAATTCCCTGTGGGGGGTGTATTTCATGGAGACTTTCAATCAGTATTGATTGCTCCAATGTCTCTTCCTCTCTGTATAGTGTCCAAATGTGGGTCTTTGTATTTGCTCCTATTTGCCAAAGAAGTAAATTAGTCTGATGATGGCTGAGCAAGAGACTGATGTCTAAATACAGCAAAGTGCCCTTAAGATTTTTATTAGCATATACATATATATGTGTGTGTGTGTGTATATATATATATATATATATATATATATATATATATATATATATATATATATATAATTATATTAAGCTACTATATATTTATCTCTGTCTGTCTATGTCTATGTCTATGTCTACATCTACATCTATCTCTAGCTCTGTCTCTATCTCTATCTCTATCTCTCTCTCTCTCTCTCTATCTCTATCTCTATCTCTATCTCTATCTCTATCTCTATCTCTATCTCTATCTCTATCTCTATCTCTCTCTAATTCAGCACAATAGTAGTTTTTTGTTTACTGCCAGGTAACTGACTAATCTAGTTTCAGATTCTGGGCTACACAATCACTGTTAAGGGTGGGGTCTAGCTTATGGGACTTATATCCAATTGGATATTGGTCAGCTATACACACCATCTTTGTTCCAATATCCACTAGTACTTTTTGCAGCCAGGTTACAAGATTGAAGGATTTGCAGTTGAGATGTTCACCTTTCTTCTTTGGAAGTGTGCAGGGGATCTTTCTTATAATTTTAATTAGATATTTTCTTTATTTACACTTCAAATGTTATCCTCTTTCCTGGTTTCCCCTCCAAAACCCCCTATTCCATCCCTGTCCCCCTGGTCACCAAAGCACCCACTCCTGCTTCCCTGCCCTGGCATTCCCCTACACTGGGGCATGGAGCCTTCTCAAGACCAAGGGTCTCTCCTCCCATTGATGTCCAACTAGGCCATACTCAAAATACAATTGACAGAGGTTCTTTCAGTACTGTGAACACCAGTCAGTAGGAATGAAGACTGTAGGTAGGCACCAACTAACATCTATACCTTTAGTGAATTGTATAGGTGTTGTGTTTAGTAATACGTCTTTACCATTTGTTTGTGAAGAAGAATCAATAGCCATTGGCAAAAACCCAGGTTGTTTGAGGTTCCCATGGGGACTCTTTGGACACCAACTCAACATATGTAACTGATTCTTGTACAGAGAGACCTTATTTGGTCATGAGAGGTACCTAATCAGGGCTTTTTCTCCTGTTATTTGGCCATTTGATTTAAATCATATTTGATATATGTGTGATCAAAATCAAATACATATATTTGTGTTGTGTTTCCATATGACCCCTCAAATGGCTCTTAGTTTTGTCTATTTCTCCACATTCCCTGCTTCTCCTTTGTTCCCTCTCCTTTTGTCTAGAAAGCCATTTCCTATACTAATGAATTTAAGACTATTCCCAACTTCTATCAGATTCAGTAGATCTTATGTTGAAGTCTTTGATCCATTTGGAGTTTGTTTGTTTGTTTATTTGTTTGTTTATTTATTGGTCATTTTAAAAGAAATTTTAATCTATTTTTTACACTCCATATTTTATTCCCTCCCCAACCCCGATCTACCCTCCTACTATTTCACATCCCATACCTCCTTCCCACCCTCTGTTTCTACTTGGATGTCTCCACCACCCCACCACACCTGACCTCTAAACTCCCTGGGGCCTCCAGTCTCTTGAAGGTTAGGCGCATCATCTCTGAATGAACACAGACCCGGTAGTCCTCTATTGTATGTGTGTTGGAAGTCTCAAATCAGCTGGTGTATGCTGCCTCTTTGGTGGTTCAGTGTTTGAGAGATCTCGGGGGTCCAGATTAATTGAGACTGCTGGTCCTCCTACAGGATCACTCTTCTCCTCAGCTTCTTTCAGCCTTTCCTAATTCAACAACAGGGGTCAGCTGCTTCTGTGCATTGGTTGGTTACAAATATCTGCATCTGACTCTTACAGCTGCTTGTTGGGTCTTTTGGAGGGCAGGCATAATAGGTCCCTTTTTGTGAATGCTACATAGCCTCAGTAATAGTGTCAGGCTTGGGACCTCCCCTTGAGCTGGATCCCACTTTGGGTCTTTGGGCCTGTCCCTGTCCCTTCTTTATTATTATTATTATTATTATTTTAATTAGGTATTTTCTTCATTTAAATTTCCAATGCTACCCCAAAAGTCCCCAAAACCCTCTCCACCCACTCCTCTCCCACCCCCTCAACTTCTACTTCTTGGCCCTCGAGTTTTCCTATACTGGGGCATATAAAGTTTGGGAGACCAATGGGCCTCTCTAACCAATGATGGCCGACTAGGTCATCTTCTGATACATATGCAGCTAGAGACACGAGCTCCGGGGGGTACTGGTTAGTTCATATTGTTGTTCCACCTAAAGGTTTGCTGACCCCTTTAGCTCCTCAGGTACTTTCTCTAGTTCCTCCATTGGGGGCCCTGTGATCCATCCAATAGCTTACTGTGAGCATCCACTTTTGTGTTTGCTAGGCCCCAGCATAGCCTTGTAAGAGACAGCTTTGTCAGGGTCCTTTCAGCAAAATGTTGCTAGTGTGTGCAACGTTGTCTTTTCCTCAGGTTCCTCTCCATTTCCATCCCTGTAATTCTTTCATGCAGGAACAATTATGGGTCAGAGATGTGACTGTGGGATGGCAACCCCATCCCTCACTTGATGTCCTGTCTTCCTGATGAAGGTGGGCTTCATAAGTTTCCTCTCCCTACTGTCAGGCATTTCATCTAAGGTCCCTCCCTTTGACTCCTGCAGTTTATTATTGTAGTTTTGTAGTACAATTTGAGATTGGGAATGGTGATAGCCCCAAGAGTTTTCTTATTACTATATAGGTAAATTAATTTGTATGATGTATAAAAATATAAGTAAAATAAACCATGCATAGCATTATGTTTTACATATCTTGTTTTTGTGAGTGTGTGTTTCAATATGAAACTAAAAATTATTTTGTCAAGGTCTGGAATGAAAAAAGTTGCATTGATTCCATAGATTACTTTCGGAAGGAATGATATTTTTGCTTTATTAATCCTTTATTATTTATTAATTGCTCACTTCTGTGAGCACAGGAGATTCTTTCATCTCATATTATCTTCCATTTCTTTCTTCAGGTTTTTAACATCTTTATCACACTAGTCTTTCACTAGCTTGTTCAGAGTTTCCTCAGGATATTGTGTGTGGTGTGTGTGGTGTGTGTGTGTGTGTGTGTGTGTGTGTTTGTCAAAGAGGATCCCAAGATAGATGTTTGTGAGCCACCATGTGGTTTCTGAGAATTGAAATCAAGAACTCTGAAAGAGCAGTCACTACTCTTAACTGAGCCATCTCTCCAAACCCCTTTTCAGGCATTGCTAAAGGGTTTTCTCATATTACTTTCTCAGCCAGTTTGTAATTTGTATATAAGAGGGCTGCTGATTTTTGTGTATTAAGTGTATCCTGCTACTTTGCTAAAAGTGTTTTTTCAGATATAAAAATTTCCTGGTGGAATATTTAGGGTCAATTATGTATTTAGTCAAATCATCTGTTCATTAAGATTCTTTGAATTATTTACTTCCTGTTTGTGTTCCCTTCACAGCTTCCCACTGTATTATTCCTCTATCTAAACCTTCAAGTATTATCTGTTGTAAATGGATCTGAAAATAGTTGCAAACTTTGTCATATTTAAGTTTCTTTCCATTTAAGCTGATTTGGCTATGGGTTTGAGGTATACTGCCTTCATCATATGGAGTTCTGCCCTTTCTATGGTTAATCCATAAAAGACTGTTATCATGAAGCAGTGATAGATTTCATCAAAAGCCTTTTTCTGCCTATGATGAGATGATTTTCTTCATTCTGTTTGTATAGCAGATGTTTTTATTAATTTATTTTTGTTTAATCATCTCTGAATCTCTGGAATCAAGATTACTTGAGAGTGGTGGGTGATCTGGAGTCATGTTCTTTGATATTGTTTGCAGTATGTATGCAGAAATGAAGTGGAAATTTCTGGTTTTGTTGGAGACTCAGTTGTGTCATGTTTTTTTTCTGGAAGCTGTCCTATAGGAGGGTGTTTTGCTGAAGCAGACACACAGAGGGAGTGTGTCTTTCCTAGATGCTTTCCTGATAAAAAGTCATGTGAGGTTTTATTAGACAGGACAATGTGATGTTTGGCAAAAGAATAAATATAATTTAACGGAGAGTGAGCAATGCTCTTGTTTTGGATTGACTTGCAACTCTTTGCTAGTTTTCATTGAGTTTCACTGATGCTGGACTTTGCTGATAATACTCTTACCTTGGTTTGACTTGCATTTTTTTTTTTTCACTGATAAGTGGAGCCTTGTGGTTCTTATGGATCAAGCCTCTGCTACTGATTCATGCTTGCCATTTGCCTAGTGGACTGGACTGCTGAAAACAAAGATTGGAAACACCCCAAAGAATTATTTCTAAACACACCCCAACCATTTCATATTAACCTGTCTTTTCCCCTACTTCTGGTGGGTGGTGGGCTTGAAGGGAGGTTGAAATGTTAAAGAACCATAATCAACGTAGTTATTGAAATATCTAAACCTACAAAGAATTTCTCTATCTATGTTTCTAAGGGAAATTATTTTACAGTTCTCTTTCGGTATTTAGGTCTTCCTGTGGTTTAGGTATCAGGGCAACTATATCATAGAAAGAATTGGAAATGTTCTTTCTGTTTCCATTTTGTTGAATAGTTTCAAGAGTATTGGTGTAAACTCTTCTTCAAAAGTCTGGTAGAACTCTTAGCTAAACCATCTGGCTCTTGACTTCTTTCATTGTGAACTCTTTGATTATCCTTGTTCTAGGGCTTATAAGTCAGTTTAAATTGCTTATCTGATCTTAGTTTAAACTTGGCGGGTGATACAAATCGAGAAACTTACTCATTTCTTTTAGAACTTCCAGTTTGGTGTTGTACAAATTTTTAACAACAGTCTTTATGATTATCTAGATTTCTGTAGAGTATCTTGTTATTTCCCCTCTTTCATCTCAAATTTTATTATTTTGCAATTCATTCCTCTACTTTTAGTTCAAATTTCTAAGGTTTATCAATCCTATTGACTTTCTCAAAGAGCAACTCTTCGCTTCATTGAGTCTTTGTATTGTTGCTGTTTCTATCTTTCTTCTGCTCCTTGTTTGATTATTTTTTTGTCATCTCCTTTTGGATATGAATTTCTCTTTTGGTTCTAAAGCTTCCAGCCATGCCATTAACTTGCTAACATAAAAACATAAAATTTCTCTCTCTCTCTCTCTCTCTCTCTCTCTCTCTCTCTCTCTCTCTCTCTCATTTTAATGCTGTATTTTAGTGGTATAATCTTGCCTCTGATATTCCCCTTTGTTGTGTTCTGTCCATTTAGGTATGGTGTGTTTTATTTTCATTAATTTCTAGAAAGCCTTGCATTTCATTCTTAATTACTATCTTGATCCATTTTTCATGGGTTGTATTGGGAGTTGTTTTGTCTGAGTATGTTTGTTAGCTTTCTGTTATTTTCAGTCTTGAAATCCAACTCTACTCCTGGTGGTCAGATATAGAATACAGGACATTATTTCATTCTCTTTGCAAGTGTTGAGACTTAGTGTACAAATACATGACCACTTTTAGAGAACAATGCACGAGGTACCGAGAAGGAAGTATATTCTTTTGTGTTGGAGTGAAATGTTCAGTAAAGACCTGCTAGGTTTGTTTGGCTCATGACACTATTTAACTAGTTACAGCCTATCCATAGTTTCTGTTGGGATGGCCTGTCCATTGGCTGGAGTAGGGTGCTGAAGTAACCCACTATCACTGTGTGAGGGCCAATGTGCAATTTAAGCTGCAGTAGTGTTTCTTTCATGAAGCTTGGTGCACAGATGTTTAGAATTGCAATTTCCTCTTAGTGGATTTTTCCCTTGAGGAATATATGGTGTTCTTCCCTATTTCTTCTGATTAATTTTGAATTGAAGTCTATTATGTCAGATATTGAAATTATTATGGCAGCTTATTCCTTTGCCCATTTAATTTGAATATCTGTTTTTCATCATTTTACCCTGATTTGATGTCTGGCCTTGATGTTAAACTATATTTCTTCGATGTTACAGAAGAATGAGTCCTATTTTCACACCGAGTCTTGGTTATTTTATAGATAAACTGAAACCATTGACTGTTGAAAACTATTAATTAATAGTATGAGTTGATTCCCATTATTTTGTTGTTGTGGTGTGTATTTTTTTTATTTTGAGTGTGGTAAACTCCTTATGGTTGAATTTTTCTTTCTTTGTGTACTGTAGAGCTGCGATGTCTTTCTTTTTCCATCTATTGTGCTTTAACATTTTTCTGGGTTTAATAGTCTGGGCTGGCATCAGTGATCTTTTAATCTCTGTAGAACTTCTGTCTAAGCTCTCCTTCTTTGACTCACTATTAAAATGGCACATTGTTGGAGTCTCCCACTATTATTGTGTGTGCTTCAATGTGTGTTTTGAGCTTTAGAAAAGCTTCTTTTGTGAATGTGGTTGCCCTTGCATTTGAGACATAGGTGTTCAGAATTGAGAGTTGGTGGATTTTTCCTTTGATGAATATGAAGTGTCCTTTACCATCTGGCTTGATAACTTTTGGTTGAAAGTCTATTTTATTGGATATTAGGATAGCAACTCCAGCTTGTTTCTTGGGACCATTTTCTTGGAAGACTTTTCCCAGTGTTTTACTCTAAAGTAGTGTTTGCCTTTGTTGTGGTGGTCTGTTTCTTGTTGCAACAAAATGTTGGATCCTGTTTGTGTATCCAGTCTGTTAGCTTATGTCTTTCTATTGAATGCTATGGTGTGCTTACATACAGGAGCCTAGCATGGCTTCCCTCTGAGAGGCCCAATAAGTAGCTGAACAAATCAGGCACAGATATGTATACCCAACCTATGGACCAGGGACCCCTGTGGTTGAATGGGAACAGGCTTGAAGAATCTGAGGAGGAGGGCCACCAGCAGTTTCAACTAACCTGGACCCCTGAGATATCTCAGATATTGAGCCACCAACCAGGAAGCACACACTATCTGATATGAGGTCCCTTTGACACATAGACAGCAACAGTCTGCCTGTCTAGCCTCAGTGAAAGAAGAAGCCCCAGGGAGTCAGGAGGGCTGGTGGGGATGCAAGGGGATACACCTTCTTGGATATGGGGGAGGAGGAATGGGATGAGAAACTATCAGAGGGCAGAAAGGGAGGAGGATAATGATTGAACTGTAAAAAATGATTAAGGATAATGATATGTTTATATGTTACTTGGTTGCCCTGTCCCCATTTTTTTTAAAGCTTTTAACATTCCTTTTTTTGTCCTGAACATTTAGTAATTTTTGGTTTTTGACTTCTTGTTTGTTTGTTTTTTTGTTTTTGTTTTATTTTTTGAGACTATGTGTCATGGGAAATTTCTTTTCTGGTCCTGTCTGTTTGGTTATATGTTTCTTGTACCTTGATAGACCTTCTGTAAGTTTGAATTTTTTCTTCTGTTATTTTGTTGAAATTATTTTCTGTGTCTTTGACCTGAATTTCTTCTTCCTCTATTCATATTATTTGGAAATTTTTTGTTA